>NC_140576.1:37611346-37741346 GCF_057381845.1 Rhamphochromis longiceps | reverse complement strand
GCAGGCACTTCCACAAAACCCTTTGTGACTGAGTGAGCAGAGAGGTCATTTCTCTCTTTCCCAACATGCAGAGCACAAACAGATTTGCTGAAAATTACAACAAATTAAAAGAAAAGAAAAGAAAAAATATGTTACTGGGAAAAAAAGAGAGATCTGAAAGTGATGTTCCCTCAGTTCCACGAGCTGTTCGTTCTCGTTTGCGTTCCCCACCCTTACTCCCCTTTTCAATTCTTTAACTTCTTCACTTCTGTTTAGTAGATGGGGATCTGCCAGGCCCGGGAGCCGTTGTTTTCACCTCCACCATCTTTTTTAAGACAAGCAACAAACTGATGGGACGAGGACGGCCAGGTCTGACCAAGCAAACTTTAATAAGAGCCAGAAAGAGCGACTCAGACCTCAAACTCATCAGGTCAGTGTTCCCTGAGCTCACAGCCACAGGTAACACCACCTGAGGCCTGCAGACCAAATTTAAGGCCCATCTCCACTGGCTTCATTTTCTTGATGTGCTAATGTTTCACACTGTGTGCGGTGACAGCCACCGAAACAGATTCAAATCAGCATCAGTGACGAAACTATGACTGTTTTCAGCTGCATATTTTTACTCTATAGCTCTGAGTCACAGTTCACACTAATCACATTGATCAGTCTTATAGCAGGCCTCGCTCAGTTCATCCTTAGAGGGAAAGGTGGAGGATCTGTTGTAGCTCCTCCCCCTTTCAGATCACTTCGTTCTGATTGGCTCTGTGCCAGAACATAATAGGGTTGTCCCCTGTTTATGACATCATACAGATCCAAGAGTAGAAAAAACTGAACCCAAGTGTTTAAATGATTTCTGAAACATGAAGTGTTTTTCTTCCTGTCAGTCATGACTCAGCTGCTGTGCATTTGTCAGCTTTATGATGCACAGATGATGTCACCATCAGCTCTGTCATTTACAGGGATGACCTCAACTCGAAGGATGTAGCAACACACACACACACACACACACACACACACACGTCAGTGTTAAGCTGTCTTTGTGTTCACGTCTAAGCAGACTGGGATTTCCCCGTGGAAGTGGAGAGATGAATAACTCAATAATCACGAGGAGGTTTCTGACCGACTACAAAGCTCCTCCGCTGACAGGCCTCCCACCACCCGCCGTCTTCTTCTGCCTTTGCTTTGTTTTTCCTCTCTGTTTGCAGCTTTTCCTCCTTCATTACTTTTGTTCTGCCATTCTGTTTGTGTGGATCCTCTTTCTGCCTCCACACCAGCGACATGCCTGTAAAACAGCTCCAGGCGATGCTTCACCATGAAAACTCTCCTGCCTTATCAGCCTCCACCATGAAAGAACCACGCTGCAGCAAAGGCAGAAGCATCCACCCCCCCATTAATGGAGACACCGTAGGCTTTGAAAAAACAAGGTTGTGATTTCTGGGTGAAATGTTTTAGCCAGGCTCAGTCTGTCAGTCCAGGCTCTGATGGAGTGCCTTCATCTTGATCCCCAAGGAGAAATCCCACCAACTTTGCTGACTGTGCAGAGCTCAAAGGTCAAAGTTCATATGAACCAATTATTTTTTAGTATAATTTGTAACCTAAGGGGCTGAGGGCTCATGGGCTGAGGTGAAGCATTTAAAATGAAGGCTGATGTTTACAAAACAGAAAGGTGATTTCTGCCTCCTCCTGATTTTAATCAAATAAATAAATTAAACAATAATAACAAAGAATAAAACCTGAAAAAGACAAAACAATCAGAGAGAGAAATGTTCAGCTCATGACCCTGCCCCTCAAAAATCTACAAACGTAATGTTTTCTTTAGTGTCAACACCAACCGACAGTATCAGTGTGCTGCCCAGCCCCCGTCTGTGGCACGACGTGAACGTCCGCCTTGGCTGAGCTTCCTTCAGGTAGTACCGGTAGATGTATATCAGGGTTGTTGAACTCCAGGCCAAGAGGGCCGGAGTCCTGCAGGGTTTAGATGTGTCCTCGATACTTCACAGCTGATTTAAACGGCTAAATGACCTCCTCAACATGTCTGAAGTTCTCCAGAGGCCTGGTAATGAACTGGTCATGTGATTCAGGTGTGTTGACCCAGGGTGAGATCTAAAACCTGCAGGACACTTGAGGTCTGGAGTTTGAGACCCCTGATGATAGAGAACAGTCCTCTTTGACAGCAACGTTAGAGGATTTTCATGAATAACTGCTTCATGTTTCTGGAACGAGACGTTTCAGACTTAAAGGGAAACAAACATCTCCTCAGAATTGGGCAGCCCACCCGAAAAACAGGGTTACAGGCAAGAGTATGAACATATTTTTGATTCTAGGCTTTAAGTATTTCACTAAACAAATGTTAGACACACCAGGCTGTCAGTCCTGAAGCACGGCTTGTTGTCCTGCAGAGGCAGAAAAAGCAGCGAACGTTTGTGTTTGTTGAATGAAAAGCTGGTTATCAAAAGTTCCTGATTATTTCTGACTAATCACTTAATTGACGAAGCATCTGAAGACATGTGCGTCTGTCACACAGCTCCGTTGTGTTATTTCTGTGTATTTGCCTTTCAGATGGGATGTGGGGAGTCGGTCCCGGAGCTCAGCCCGACGCTTTTCACATTCAAATGAGCTCTTATTGGTGTGACATTGTTTAGTCACCTCTGGATTACCTCCGCCCTCCTCCAACAGCCCACCCTCCCACGCACACACTCCGGCAGACACAAAGCCGGCACGTTTGTTTATGATTTGCGTTTCTCTCCACGAAGGCAAACGAAGCGACACAGGCACGAATAAATTGCTCATTAGTGACGGTATGCTCCTGGATAAACAACAGCTCCCGCGCTGGGTGGCTTCCCAGCCCCGCTGGAGTCCATTAGATTTAGCTGAGGGGTGAGTGGCGCCAGCTGTGAGAGGCCACAGTGTGACAGAGCGCTCGGGGCGGTGTATACAACACCCACGGCCACACATCTATCACTGCCTCCACCCAAATCAAAGTAAGTGGTGGCGGTAATGCACCATTTTACCGTTTGCCAACAGCCAACAAACACTATAAAGAAGGAGAAGAAGAAATGAAAGTGAGGAGGCAGCAGTACTGTTCATGTGTTTGAGAGAAGAAGTGTGAAACATGTTAACACGAAACAGGTCGTCCGAGCGAGGGATGTTACATCCTCTGATTCAACAACCTCTCTGGTTAATCTGATCTAATCATTTTCACACATCCTGGATTAAAACATGGAATCGGCGGCGTGCGGCCTCGGCCCTCGGCTCAGCTGCGACGTCAATCAATACCTCACATGATCATGTGTCACGCGTGTGACGGGCACACTTAACTGAGAGCTGTGAGATCAGCAAAGACCGCTCTCCCACTTCTTCTCTGGTTTCATTCTAGAAAGAGGCGATAAAAACATGGCCGACAGAGGAAACGCCTCAGCGACATCATCGGCTCAGACACCACCGAGCTACAGCTGTGACTGCCAGCAGCACAGATCCTGACCTGCTCCAGGACTTTAGGTAACGTCAGCGTCTGATTGCACGTTTGCCTCACGTCGACCTTTGAACCTTCACGTTTTCCTCGCTTTGCTTTGTTTTCATTGGAGGATTCATTACTTGGGTTTCAGATCGAATCGGACTTTATAAACGTCCGTGTTAGGGTTAGGAAGAGGCGGGAATTGGGTTAAAATGTTCTCCTTCCCAACAGTGTGTGACGCCAGCGGGTGCTTCACAGGTTTATGAGACCTGACAGACCTGACTCACGCTAACTCATGCTCTCCATCACAGCAGCTGTGACGCACAGTAGCTGGTTCAGGAGGAGTGAGCATATCTAACCACCAGCTCGAGTCTTTAGCTGCTAATGCTCCCACAGGCTAGTCCCGCGCGGCGTCCGTCTGCTGTACAGGTAGCGTACCTGGGTTTATCGTTGGACACGGCTGCCTGTGGCCAAAACAGCGAGAACACTGAGCTGAACAAACGAGCTGAAAGTAGCGCTCGTGGAGCTCAGGGAAGCAGTGAGTTCATGGTGTATGCATGAAAATATGAATCCCAGCAACGACTGAGATCACAGAGGTTTGTGTGTAAAGATCGAAAGCATGGCTGTAAAACTTTGTGAGGCCCAAGGCGAAACAGAAAATGAATCCACATTATGGAGATAAGCTCCACTTAAATGTTCTCACCAACACACACACATTATCCTCAGTGGTCCCACACACATCCTCTCTTGTTTCCACCACATCCTCCCACGCACTCCCACCCACTTACACCACAGCGAGCCAGCGGCTCTTCTGACTCTGGATCTTTCTTCTTCACGGCTGATGATCCACTGAGAGCTCAGACTCACAGCAGCTGCAGACACATCACACCTAATCCCTCCTGGCAGGTAAAAGGCGCTACGCCGGGCTTTGATTTTGTCTCAACATAATAACCTCGTCCTGTTGATGTGCGAGGTGTGAGGTCACAGCCAGCAGGTGCTCGGGGCATCGACGAGACAAAGGTGAATTCGTTTGAAGCGCGGAGATGAAGTCACACAGAACACGAACGGACGAGTTTCTTTAACAAAGATGAAGGATTTCTGCAAGCTTAGTCTGGGTTTGCATTTCTTTCACAGATATTTCACACAAACAGCTACAACCTTCACTTGATTATTAGCCACTTGGTTCAAATAAAAACTTCATTATGAAACTAAAATTAAACTAAATTACATTAGCTGTTCATTTAGCAAGCGAATGAGTTAGCAGGTTCATCAGAGTCATTATAGATGCAAGGACGGAAAAGGTGGTGCTAAGAGTATAACGCTGGTTAAATTATACACGTGCTGCTTTTACACATCAGGCAAAATAGATAAGGAGACTGCAGTGATCGTTGCACTGGATCACGTGTCTCCCCAACACGTCTGTGTCAGGGATGCAGATCATGTGTGAAAACAGCAGCAAGTCACAGACGTTACAGCCTGTTTGCACACAGACAGTAAAAGTGAGTTTAACACACTGTTTGGTTCACAATTATTTCATTTTTGCTTCTTTTTGAGTCCGGTTGAACTTTACTGATGTGCCAGTAAGTTAATAACTTTAACTTATCAGCGTCTACCGTCACATCTCTCCGGCTCCCAGCTACACCCCTCCCAGGTGGGAGATCGCATTTCCTCTCAGAGCCTCGGTCTTTATCTTCTCCTCTTCTTCCTCCCTCTGCAGCATCGTTTGTCTCTGCTCGCCCCACCCTGAGCACGCAGGAAGGAAGCTTTAAATTAAAAGGAGATTTGACGTAAATCTCTTTATTTAATCAGACAGAAAAATGTCAATTTGGTTTGTGCACGCGCTTGTGTGTGTGTGTGTGTGTGTATTGGCAGTCTTTCCCATCCCTTTCCGTCATTCTCCCATCACCATGGTAACCCCCTGACTCCAGCAGCACACAGCAATATTTCCTCTTTTCCCATCCCCCAACACTGCCCCTCCTTCTTTTCTCCCATCCCCCACTCCATCCCTCCACACCTCTCCCTCGCTTTCTCTCCGGTGCCACTCCCTACATCGCCTCAACTCACCCCTCTCTCTCTCAGTCACACACAGACACACACACAGACACACACACAGTTTCTCTTCCCATTGTCTCAGTTCCCACTCGCGTCTCCTCTGCTCAACACGAGTGGTCTGCAGTGTTAAAGCAGCCGTCCAGCTTTTGGGAAGCTTATTCCCTCCTTTTGTGCAGGTTCTTAAAGTGCACACACACACACACACACACACACACACACACACACACACACACACACACACGCACAAATATAGCACAAATAAGGTGACAGATGGTGAGCCCAGGAAAAAGTTCTGCCGTCGCTGCAGGTATGAGGAGATAAAAGAAAAGCAGCAGGAGCTGAAATAATGCAGAACATACTAAAGTATCGAGAAACATATTTCCTCTTCCTGAGCGCTCATCTCTTAAACTGAAAAGCTTTATTTCGAGTACTCGGCGACTGGAGGTGCAACAGGATTAAACTCAAAAATGCAAAGAAATGTTAAATTATGCAAAGATAATCGTGGATTAAACGAGATAATTCTGCAGCTGTGGGATGACACGGACGCTGAGATTTAATCAGACATGAGGATTATTTTCATCACTTATTAACTTTGGAATTATTTTCTTGATTATTCAATTGTGAGTCGAATATCAGAAAAATCAGACAAATGCTAAAGATAACATTTGCGTGCCACAAAGATGAACTTTTACTTAAGGGCAGTGATGAACCAATCAGACATTTCTCCATCATGAAGCATGTTGGTGACTGAAACCATCTAACAGTGAATTCTGGGGAAATGAAGACGATATGACGGCTCAGTTTATCCCCACTGAACATATTTATCTTTAGAACGATCCAAACGTTTCACTTGGAACAAGTAAGAACGACATTAAGCAGAAAAAAAGCGGAGCAGAGCCTGGATGCTGTGGTTTCCTAACGCACAGGCGAGCTTCTCTTTGGGCAACAAAGTGGCCGATGACCTCACTCCTCTTTATTTCCTGTAGGTCACTGTGGTCTATAAAATCTCTCCACACCAGCATTAGTAAACCACGGATATGAATATTAGGTTTTCCTCTTTTTTGCGGTGGAGTGTGAAAGAGGTCACAGCAGGTGTGACTGATCAGTGTTTACTGGCTTTGAATGAGTCACTCTTTGTTTTAGTGAAACAGACTCATCTGTGAGCAAAATGAACACAGGACAGAGTCTGAGCTCCACTCAGTGTCATAAAGATTAAGGGAACGGACAAATGAACGCGTTTTAGACCACTCGAGTTTTTCTTCTGTTTCTGATTAGACTATTTGGGGATTTTATTATTTCTTTTAGAAAACTTTTTTAGTTTTTTTTTTTTTTTTTTTTTTTTTTTTTTTAAATAAATAGGACAGGGGGAATGAATGAGAGAAAGAGGGGGAGAGAAAGAAAGAAAACCAAAGGGGAGAAGAGACGGTGAGAAGGGGGGAAAAAAAAAAAAAAAAAAAAAATGACAAAGGATGAACTGAAGCTCTGCCATCACGTAATGTCGCATACTGCTGTTTCTGATGTCATTTAGAAAAGAAAAAAAAGAAAACTTTTTTAGAAAACTGAAAAAGTGCCTGAGATGATGTTTTTAAACCTTTTTCCCCGAAATCTCCCAAACATTCAGTTTATTATCAAATAAAAAAATGAAAAAACGCTGAAAACCAAAAAACGAGGCGTCCTGTTCTCGACTATATCAGCTTTGTATGAGTCACACTTTACGCTTCCTGAAACTCAAGTTTCACTTTTTAAAGAGAAGTTTTGAACACAAATGGATGTTTGTTCTTTATGACCATTTAAAGCTCTGACATTAGAAAAAACTAATGTTTAGTGATGCGAGCGAGTGCAGTCTGAGGCTCATGCACCATCACCACAGAAGATACACGACAGGAAATATATGGTAAAAATTATCCTTTGATCAAACCAGTTTTGCTGGTTGGTGAGAAGCATCAGATTTATGTCTCGTATTGCTCATCTTCTGGTCAGGAGACTGTATGTCATGTGACCTTTGGTCCACCGAGTCACTGATCATATTGTTTGTCTGATATTTGTCTGATAGAGTCTCTGTGCTGGTGGTCACGCCATGAATGGACTCTTGTCATGGATCAGCTACACTGCCCACAAAAACAGACACATTTACTCCACTGTATGTGTGTGTGTGTGTGTGTGTGTGTGTGTGTGTGTGTGTGTGTGTGTGTGTGTGTGTGTGTGTGTGAGTGAGTGAGTGTGAGTGTGTGTGTGTTAAAGCCAGTGAAGTCAGATTAGCTGCTTCTGAAGAGATTAAAGCCCCAAACACAGAGGGGCTGTTAAAACCTGCCTACAGGCTCTAATCCGGGCTAATGGACGCACCCCCCAATCTCCACACACACTCGAAAAAGGAAGGAGGAAAAGATGGGAGGGGGGTGTTAAGGGCATTCCTTAATTTCTAAACACAAAGACCTCATTTGTTGAGGGTAAAATGGAAAAAAGGCGATGTGGAAGAACGAAAGGTCAAAAGAGAGGAAAGATGTTTCGAGGGGGAGGGAGCGGGGGCGTGAGAGCGAGATGGATGAAGATGGATGAGAAATGCCACAAAGAGAATCACAGACGACACTCGGAGCAAAGACGGACAGAGGAACTGAGAAAGAGCTAAATTCAGACTAATCTTATTTTCTGAACCCAGACCTCCATCTGACCTGCGGACCTGCGGCTGAAACCTTTTAGTCCAAACTGCTCATTCTTTGATCCACTTGATAGACCTGCTGGGACAAGACAAATTCAGGTTGTCCTCCCAGTCTGCATGCTAACGTAGGGATGTAGACACCGAGGCTTGCCCGAGGGCCCAGAATTACTCTCAGTAACAACTTCAGTCAGAGCGCTTTTAAACAGGTTTAAACAGTCTCCGCTAAACAACCGCATCGTTCCTCTGACATGTTCTGCATGCAGAGCTGCTAAATGCTGCTCGGGACGTCAGAAAACGATTAATGGAGAATATTTATGTGACAATATTTATTTATAAAAAGTCACAAAAAGTTGTGGAGAAACTGCCACAGAGTTTACGTTGATATTATTTTCAGAAATGTTGCGTAAAGTTTAATTTTTTGATGTGTGAAGAGTCTTTACCCATATCTGTAAAACTGATGATATCATTTTTACCTCAAACACTCCAAAGATCACGCGTCTGGATCAACGCTTCGGAAAATGTTTGCTCCCAGCCTGGAAACTGTGACAGATGTTTACAGATGGGCCACATTTATGCCACTTGTTATATCTTTGCCCTTTTCATAACCTCTTATTAGTATATTGATCTTGTAAATGTAGATGAATAAACACGTCATCATTTTTGTGTCATAATTCAGAATCCAGGTTGATCAGATAGAGGCTGTCTGAATAATTTCAAATGCTTTTAACTGTATCAGGTGTGTCAGGTGGGCGAGTTTGCTCCGTCTGGATGAATAAGACTCACACAGGAAGCTCAGTGTGTGCCACATTGTTGGACAGCACCGAGCGCCCAGCACTCGCACACTCTGTAACTGCTGTCAGCTTCATATCATTTCTTATCAGCTGGCTCTCTGCAACGTACGGGTTGGTGTCATTATAGAAAACTATATTAAAGAATTTAAAGTGTCATAATGTTTGGATGATACAAAAGCAAAAACACAGAAATATATCGATGAAGAAGTGATTTAATCACCACGTCACCAGCGGCGCACACAGGGTTAGCTGGTTTAATTTGGGCGTTTTTCTGTCAAAAATCAAATCAAATCAATGTTCTGCAGATATCGTTCACTTAGTTTCATAAATGTTGTCGACATTAAGACAAGAGGACAGTGAGTGTCAGTGTAATTAAAAAGAGCTGCTCCTAATTTCAAGAATATATATGTACTTAATTTTTATTTTATACATTATTTAATTTAATTTAATGTATTTCATTGAGGGTAAAAACAAAAATCTCAGAAAGGCTTTCAGAAGAAAAGACGGGGAGGTTATGGTCTGATTGTGAAATAGAGAAACTTCATCATCTGCACAACTTAATATCATTAAAAATTCAGCGATCCGTCTGCAGTGAGGCGCTGCACACAGACACGAGTCTGTTTAAGGGAATTCCTGTCAGAAACACTTTAATAAGTTCAAACTCATTCACGAGAACGAAAAGCAGACGCAGAGCTGGAACTGAGCTCAGTCTGAAATGCGTCGGTGCTGCTGCTTCCTCTCCACTAAACATGACAGAAGACTGTTGAACTGAGTCTGAGGCAGGAAACAGTCGACTTTCAAAGCACAGAAACGGATCAGCTCAGAGTGTCTTTTAAAGAAGACGTGCTGCAAAACAGTGGGAAGCTACTTTTTCATGTTACTGTGACAGCACTGAGCAGCTCCTTCAGTGGGAGACTGCGGCACCCACGGTGTGGGACGGAGAGATTTCGCAGGTCTTTCCTCCCCACTGCTGTCAGACTCCATAATAAAGACTTTAACTGATCAAGCACACACATCCATACATATGCAATAACACTAAGTGCAATAATCTTTTCTGGCATCGTTGTATTTTACTCAGTTGTATATAGTATTTGTATTTGTATTCTATTTTTATCTTATTGTATATTTATTTTATTTTATTCTACTGTATATAGTATTTTATTTTATTCTATTCTGTACAGTTGTGTACTGTATTTATTCTTATTGTATTCTAATTTTTGCCTCATAACTTTTGCACTGTCCACTTCCTGCTGTGACAAAACAAATTTCCCACGTGTGGGACTAATAAAGGTTATCTTATCTTATCTTATCTTATCTTACTGGCAGCAAAAACAAAAGATGGATATGTTTGTTCAAAGAACAGTAAAGTTTAAAAACATCATTTGTTAATTATTGCAGTCATATCTTGAGAACAGGGCTGTGCAGAGCGCTCCTTTCATGATGCATATTTTTTTCATGTGGCTGTCTGGAGGTAGTCTACTGTAAGTACAAAAGCCTGAATAAAAAATGCAGGCAGATGGTTTCAGTCAGTTTGACTGCTGCCAAAGATCTGGGGAGGGGAGAAAGAGAAAAGGGCTAAAAATCCTCCTACGCCACTCAGCCCTAAATATCCCTCCTCCTCCTCCTCCTCTCATCCCAGTCCAGGCTCCCTCTCACCTTCCACATCCTCTCATTTCTTCTGCTCTTTTTGGATTCAGGCTCTTCTGGGCTAAATCCTTCACCTCCCGTTTCACTCAAACTCTGCACCTTATCAACTTCCCCTCCTTCAGCTCTCCTTCCACCTCCTCTCTCTTATTCCTGCTCTCAGGTTCTGGCCTAATTTTAAGTGAGAAAACTCCACAATGCAGGCAAAGAATGACAAAGAGGCCTAAATGATGTTGCCATGAGGAAAAAGAGGAATTCCAGAGTAAACAGAAGCAAAGGACAAACACAGCTTTCTCTTCCTGCATTTTATCCCCCAATTCAGAGAGAAGTTGAGCTACAGGAAACACTTTTTTTTACACGTTTCTTGGTCATAAATGCTGATAAACTGAATATGTTCTTGGTTTTGGACCGCTAACTGGACAAACCAAAGACCCTGTTAACCTGGAAACAGCACCATTCAGCACCAGGCCATGGGCGGACAGCAGCCTGGAAGCTGGCATGGACACAAGATGGGAATTGCAGTTATGTTGTTTGGAGATATGAAGATCAGACTAAATCATTCCTGGCAGAGACTTTTAGCATGAAAGGAAGCGTGCTACAGAGCAGCAGTGAATAATTTAACACGATAATGTGGTATAGTGCAGCATTTCATTCAATATTCATAAAAACACACGGCCGCAGATGATTTATCAGATATTAAAAAGCTGAATCGGGTCAGACACTCCCTACAGATGGATTTACCTCCACACAAACATCACGAGTGAACATTTACTGACCCGAGCATGTTTGAGTCAAAAGGTGAAATCACAGACAGGAGGAAGTGCGCACCAACACCCACACATGTATGTACAGTGACACACAAACACTTGTCTAGTATCTCAGCACAGTCGCTCACACACTACCTGCCTTCCTATTATGTAAGACACCGTTAGAGCCTCCAGCCCTGATCTCCAACCCACTGACACACAGACACACACATTCATGGATGGAAACCCAGACACCAGCAGAAGCCTGGGATGCTTCAGTGTTAGTCCTACCTCTGCAGGTGTCTCCTCTTGATGTGTCTCCTCCTCTCAGGCTCCTCTCCGTGGCTCTTCTTCTAGCTCTGTATTGTTTCTCGGTCCAGTCCACCGACTCGTGCCTTTTCCTCCTGTCGTTTTTTGCACTGATGCTGCAGTGGTACAGAAAACACACCCTTCTGAGCTCTGCCTCTTCTCCCTCCCTCCTTCCCTCTCTGCTGCTCTCGGATTGGCTGCTTCACAGAGATGACATCAGCCTTTTTATTGTAGTCTCTCTCTCTCCCTCTCTCTCTCTCCATATACCTCCTGCCCCTCCCTTCCTCTTTACCTCAAAGCCCCCCCCCCATCCCCTATTTTTATACTCTCTGTCTTTTATATTTATATTCCTTATATCCATTAATGCTGCTAATGGCTGAATCACAGAAGCACAAGCTCATTATAAAAGCTTCCTATAGTTCAATAAGAGATGTTTGTTTGCCAGTACACTGGTCCATTAGAGAGGGAAGCCTTACAGTTTGGGTAAATATTTTAGATTTTTTAAAAATTATTAAAAAAATTTTTTGAATTATGATATTTTAGACCAGATCGATCAAAGCCCCTAAACCCTGAAATGGAAAAATTGAAGATAATGGATGGATCCATGAAATTAGAGTTATTATATTCTTCTTCTTCCCTTTCTTTTTTTGGAGCACTATTCAGAATTGCAGGACAGAAGAGGGAGAATATGACCCTTTAAGTTCAGCTACACTAATGAATAGAAACTGAACTGAACTGATTAATTAGTAATTTCCATCTTCAGGGTCCTGAAAGTGAGTTTCTTGCTAAAGCTTGAATACGAGCAGTGCCCTCGGTGAAATAGCAGCTGGTTCTTGCTTTGCATGAACTCAGCAGGTTTAAAGACTGAAGCATTTTCGACCTGAGCCAGTGTGACCATATGACCGTGGGTTAGTCCGGTGGCATCGTTGGGACTTATGTCACAAGCCTCTAACAAAGGTTAGTATTGTTTACTGATAACTGTAGATAAATGTGACTGCAGACATCAAGTCAACAAATTGGTGGGTGAAATTGTGTTACGCATGTCAGTGGCGTCCTGTTAGGGCAACCAATCAGAGGCGTGCTTGTCTCATGAAAACACAACAAAGTGAATCTACTGTTGTTGTTTTATTAGTTTTATTTTTTATTCTGGCTGCTGCTGGTTATTGTCTCTGGAAGCAGGATTAACTCTGCTTGACTGTGATTACACTAGAATCTGTAGTTTAAGTGATTTTATGTTATTTCTTCTGCTTAATGCAGGTTTTAAAGTTAAAACTTGTTGTTAATCTTCAGCTCTTTAAATAATTTATCTTGTTTTAGTTTATTATGTCTTTGGGTAAATTGGCTATGTCATAGTTAAAAGGCCCACTCCCTTTAAAACCCTGAAAAATGTGTGACATAACAGAGCAGTACCGCCCCTGAACTCACCACCAACAGCAGCTCACATTGTGCTTCTTCCATCTCCTTCCAGTCTGTCCAGATGCCTTCCCGCTCTGCTCCTCCTTCTTTTCCTCCTCTCATAATTAGAATGGAGATTATGTTCTCTGGTATCCAGATTATAAAACCCAGTGACATCCATGTGACATTTTGTTAACTGCCAAACAGAGCAGGCATCCAAAACACGCCCACACTTTCTCTGTGTGTGTTTGTGTGTGAAAGATAAATACAGAAAGAAGGATGTGAGAGGACAGATGGACGGGACCAGGCGTCAGTTTTTTAAGTGGTTTTCTTTAGCAGGAAGATGGATATGATGAAACAGTGATTGGTTAGTGTTTCTTTGTGTCTCATCGTTGTTGTGCTCTTCTCCATAGCTCTCCGACAGCTTAATATAAAACACAAATCATCAGTCAAACAATCTGCAAATCCCACAAAAACATTTAAAAGAAAAGAAAAACCTGCTTTGAAGAGGCCTGAGCATTATTAAGCCTGCAGCATGAGATCCTCCTCTTTAACAACCAGACTAAAACGCAGAAATGTAATAAAAAGCTAAAATAACTGACATTAAATAGCATAAAAGCTACACAAGCACACATAAGCAACGCATTTCTGATTTCTACGTGATTCATGCACTCAGTGAGGTTGAGTACGGTGCAGGTCTGCTTTTTACTCAGGCTACATGTATGGTCCTGTGAAAATGTCACGTTGTGAGGCAAATTGTAACCTTACCAATCCCGGACGAGCCCCCTTTGGTCACAAAGTGTATCAAGGACAGAAAGCAAGGTAAGCAGAGACTCCTCACATGAAGTCAGCAAACTGAGTGATGCAACGAAAGAGAGGAAGTCATTATGTCCTACAGGACTGTTGAAGGTAAAGTGCGAGACATGTTAAAGTTTGGATTATTCTTCTGTTACATTCTTTGGTAGCACTCATTGCACACACGTACTTGTGTAGCATTTCCTGTAGAATCTGCACAGAGAAGTGTTGAGAAAAACTGAAACTGAGCACATCAGGAACCAGGCTTCAGTTAGCTGTCAGGATAACGTGTTTGATGGTCCCTCCCTCTGTGCTGCGCAGCCAGGACGACGACCTACAACGCACAACCTTTTGTTCTATATGGTTACACCATACTCGCAAATCACTTCATGTAGCTGTATTTAACTGGGAATATGTGTATGCAGTCAAAACAGCAAATCTAAGAAGGGAGGTAAAAAAAGCTGAGACACAGCAAAGACTGCACAAAGCTAGCTGGCCTTTTCAATACCATCTAAAACATACACACAAAGTTTTGTCAGGGAACACCTGTTTGAACACAGTGTTTGGACCTGCATGTGTGTCACAGCCTCGGGTACAAACAGATGTCACAGAAACTGCTTTAGCAAATTTGGGGTATTTCAGAATAATTTCTATTGTAATTTACTGTCCAGCAGCTGATGATTAGATTTAACCTTTTCATTCCTTAACTGTGTGTTAAAGAAGAAAAACACAAGAAGCATGTCTCTTTCTAAGAAAAGGGAACTGGACAGTTTTTGTATCACAGCAAGTTTCAGAAAACAAACTTCAAGTTTCCAGGTTTAAATTCTCAGATGCAAACATGCAGACATGATAAAAATAAAAGGTGATTTCCAGAAGTTTAATATATTCATTTTAATACTGAAAAGGCCTTTCTTCCTCTCAGCCTGCTCTGTTAATGCTGAAATAATAATGAAGTACAGTCAGCTTACTGATGAAACGAGTGACAGAGCATTTCATATTCCATTACGAGGCAAACGTAAATGAGCACCGTCCTCGTGCTCGTTATAGTGTGAAGGTGCTTACACTCACTATTCAGACTAAATAATAATAATAAAGTACATATTGTGCTACATGAGCCAACAGCAGGTCCAGCTGAGCTGCAGGAAGATGCCTCACTGCTTAATTTAAATCAATTACAATTCAGTTTTATTTATATGGCACCAAAATCACAACAACAGTCACCTGAAGGCGCTTTATTTTGTAAGGTAAAGATTCTACAGCAATACAATATTATACTAATACTTATATATGTTTTAAATATGTTTTATCTGAGCTAATGTTTAATAAAAGTTTAACTTAATAGTGATGAGACTGGACCTGAGCAGGCTGAGCCTTCGTTATGCATCCCTTTGTGCACACAGTTACAGTAAATCACAAACTGACCGGATTTAAAGGAGCTTAAGCGAGAGAACGACCAAAGTTATGAATATTTATTCTCAGAGTTTTCGATGTCTGTTTGTTCACAGGCTGACACAGTGCTGTATAGAGCAGTGCTGCTACACGGCTGAACCGCAGTGAAAGTGTGAGCACCATCCAAACTGCTCTTTAGACAAAAACCAGGGTATTTCCAGATTCCCCCTCTTTCATTTTCATCTTCTGATCTCCTTCTGCTCAGAAAATTGAGTTTCCTCTCAAGCAGACAGCGGGCCCATTATCTCCTCCACCTCCTGCAGCTTCAGCTTGTCCCCTCCTCCCCCCGACTTCCATAGCCTTCCTCCATTTTCATGTCCTCTATTGCTTAATTCGCTTAACCTGCAAGTGCGTGTGTGTGTGTGTGTGCGTGTGTGTGTGTGTGTGTGTGTGTGTGTGTGTGTGTGTGTGTGTGCGTCTGAGAGCTGATGGTTAAGAGTCAAAGATCAATACAACAGACGAGGATCATTCCCTCTCATGTCCTTGTCTCATGTCTGGCATTGTCTGGGACATGTCATTAAAACACACACACACACACACGCACGCACGCACGCACACACACACACACGCACACACACACACACACACACACACACACACACACACACACACACACACACACACACACACACACGCACACACACACACACACACACACACGCTTTCTGTGTGGATACTGTTTACTGTAATTGCGACTCAACCTCTCAATACAGAACACCAACAACCTGCAGCACGTGTGCACACACACACACAGACACACACACACACACACACACACACACACACACACACACACACACACACACACACACACACTGGGATTAAAGACGTCCTGTCATCCGAAGTGTGAGGCTGAAGTGCAACAGAGAGAATAATGTCAGAATTTTAAAAGACAGCAGAAGCTGAGGAGCAGCACTGATGTAGATGTGATCAAAGGAAAAAGTGAAAAGATGAATAAAGGTTAAAGTTTTATTCTATTACAATAAATCCTGTAAAGCAATCAGACCATCAGGATTATGAATTCTGCGTCTGCTGAAGCAGAAAAAAACATTTTAACCCTCTGGGGTCCAGGGTGTAATCGCCATTTTTAACTACTTCTGATGTTTCCTCCACATTTCACCTTTAAAAACGATTTACTTTGTCTTGTTTGGTCTCATCAGCACAACCTCACGTGTCTGAATCTGCAGTCATGCTTTCATTTTGACTACTGTAGTAACACAACTGATCTAAAATCAGACAAAAAACATAAAATCAGAGTAGATAATGTTATATTTTTACTGTAACAACCACAAACATGTTTATTGAATCATATGTCATAACCTTAAATGTAAATATAAATTGTCAATTTTAAAATCATATGCACAAGCTTTGTGAACAACAAAGTTATTTGCAGCCATTTACCTTTGACCTTGATCTTTTAAACAACGTCTTCCTCATGATGCACCGATGAAGCATCAGTGCACTCTCACACCTTCAGCAATCACATTAACGAGACAGACTGAATATGCAGCAGTCGTTTCTTTTCATTACTGACGGTCAGTGAATTCATGTGTCTGTCGTGTGTTTGTTAATATCACCGCCTATGATTAGAGGTGGAGTCTACAGCATATGACCAGTCACAGACATGAACATGTCTATTTGCAGAAGAGTGGCATGTCTAAGCTAACATGCTCAAAATCAAAAAAGCATGTGACTTGTTCATTAATTATTTTGAGTCAGTGGTTTTTTGTGACTTTAGACAGTCTCTACAAACTGTGGACCCTCTTTGTACCTCTGAGCTCTGCTGATGCCATTCTTGAGATTCCAGAGAACCAATGGAAGACGTTCTTATGTGCTGATGTCGTAATCTCAAATCTATTCTGCGACAGAGCAGGATACATCTGCAGCACAAGTTACCACGGTGATGTTTCCATAAACAGGACAACCATGCACACTGAAAACAAGTGAGTGTGAAAAGAGGCAGCACAACTTCCTGCTCACTTTCTTTGGTTCCCAGTTCATCAGGATAGATCAGCTACACCTGAGGGAAGAGCACAAGCGCGTGATGAACCATAAACAATAAACCCTGAACCTGGGCTATGAGAAGCACTGATGCCATAAAAACATTCTGATAAATAACAAGAGCCATCTGTTTTTGAAATGATTATTTTACTGGAGACTGTGAGCAGATTGTACCACTGCTGCTGCCTGTTTCCACGTGAGCAAAGGTCATCTACTCTTTGCTGGGCCTCGTCCTTTAGATGTCACAGTGAACAGTGCCATCTGGTGGTAAGTTAAAGCACTGCACACAGAATACATGGCTGGAACGTGGATTACCGCGGGAGCGTCATTCTACTGGATTTCATCCATAACCCAGCGCGTAGCGTAAGAACGCAGACGATCACCTTGCGTGTTCCTCACGAACACTGAGGGACTTGACAGATCGTCATTATAGTGCACCTCGGAGTGAGAGCGGGCGTCTTAAATGATAAAATCCAGAATTAGATTTCTTCCTTTCTTAGAAATACAGTAAAAACATCTTCTGTTGTAAAAATCTCATCAACTTTCTAAAGTGTCACACTGATGTAGGCACAGAGAATCATCAGCCTCCATCCAGCATCCTCCCCTGTCACATCACCCTGCTCACTATCCATCCTCCTCCTCTGTGGTCTTCCTCTTTTCCATCTTCATCATCCTTTGTTCAATATCTCCACTACCCCCGAGTAGAGATGTTCAGAACATCTCAGCATGTCTTTGTTTTTATAACTGGTTATTCTAAACTGGCTGCATGTGTGGATGTGAGATTGTGTCAGCCTGCTCACCCTGTACTGATGCTCACATGAAGCCCTTTGTAATGGAGGGAAACAGGTTTATTTCCGCTGCTGGAGCCTCTAGTGGACATTAGAGGAACTGCATCTTATTAATATTATTACAGCTTACGGAGATGATGGTGATGATGATGAGGATTATAATAATCTCTGTAATCTTATATACAGAAGAATAGACTGAACTAGGATATTTATACATATATATCCTAACTTTATCAAAGCAGCCTTTCAAAAATGCTGATATTCAACATTTAAATTAACACTGAAACTTTTTAAAGCCTTTCTTTGTCTCACTTCCCCGTTTCTTCCTCTCATGGTCTTCGGTAAAGTCACACAGAAACTTGTGGTTTGTGATGCAACTGAAACGGCACATTGTCTGGTTCCTCTTTTATTTTTTCTTGAAAGAGGAGAAATAAATACTTCTTTTTTTACTTTTGTCTGGCAGCACGCAGTTAATCTTTGACATCCATCAGGTCACTGGCGAACCACTGAGTAACCCTCAGTGGTTCGCCAGTGACCTGATTAGGTTTTTCTTTGGCCACATCTTAAAAAAGAAGAAACTAGAAGACGATATCTTCACATTCTCATATTAAACTTTGTGGTTTTCTGTCATGAGCCTCCTGTGTGGGAATATCAAAAACAGGAAGCTGAACGTCCAGATTCAGGTTGTGGATAATAATTTATTACGGTGCCCACAGCCTGTGGGTTTTTTCCTGTTGCTGTTGCTCTCGGGTGGAGATGTGGCTGGTGTGTCCTTGCAGGTCGACCTGTAGGTGGAGTCTTTTCTCGGGTCTTCTATGCCTGCTGTGCATTGTTGAATGATTTCTTGGTATTCAAGGACCGGCTGGTTCTGCTGCTGTCTCTGTGATAGTGGTAAACACGCCTCCTTTCTAACTGCGTATTTTGTTCGTGTCTCTCTGATCTTGTTTGCTCAGTTCGTTGGCTGAAGCCTGTCAGATATTCCCAACTTCTCTAACCTGCATCTCTACAAGGAGTTTAACTTACTGACTGTGGCTGTTTGACTCAGGTAGGTTGCAGAACTTACCTGCGACTCACCTGAAGTGCTCACTTTCCCTCTGGAATTCTGTCCGCTGTCTGCTGCCCTTCTTCTATCCTAGTCAGGAACACAACCACTAAGACCTGAATCATTTTGCAGAACCAACAAGGTCACGTCAGTCTCACCTTGGATGTGTTTAAAGTCTCCTCTTCCCCCTTCAATACCACAAATATTTTTAATTGAAGCAGCTGGTTATATTTGGATTAGGATGAGGTTATTTTTTTGTAAACTACAGACTTCCATGAAATTTATGATGTGTTCAAATAAAAAAAAAAAAAACACAAGTGTGGATGCAAACTGTTTTCAGCTGAGAGAAGCAGAACATCAAATAAGCTCAGGCCAGAAGAGACTCAAACTACCAACCCAGTTCACATCTCACATCACAGGTTTCCAGTGATGACATCAGCAGGCAGAGAGGTGATGGTCAGATCCAAGGAACTTCAGCGCTGCGGGTCGAGCAGCGAAACATGGGTACATATCTGGGAACTGTTATAAAATATAATCCAAGTGCCTGTTTGCTAAGTATATTATATATTAGGTGTGTTGCGACTTTCAGCCGTAAATAAAGCCGCGGCCGGCTGAGTTGGTTGTGTCCCTATGACGCGCCTCCAATAATCCATAATGAGTCGTACTTGTACTTTGCGCATTTATTTTAAGAACAAAACAAAAACAAACATTTGCACTTTCAATCAATTTACAACTAGCGCATGGATTAACTGGTGTGCCAAAAAATGACGGTCAACAGAAAAGTTTGCCTACAAACCACTCACCCAACACACCTGCTGCGTACACCGACATCAGGTAAATAGACTGTGACCACACCCACATACCATCACCTGAGACGCAGGTAAAGCTATACACCTGTGCCACCAAAACAAAAAGGAAAAACATAAACATTGACTTTGGCTCTTACAAGGTGTACTTCCATGGTACATTAGTTCCTGTATGGCACTGCCATTAAATCTGTTCTTCTTAATTATTAATAACTTTGTAAAAAACACTTAAAATATTCTGTTTGCAAACTGAATTACACTTAACTGTTCAAATCTGTTTAAACTGTTTTAATCAACCGATTCGCACTACAACCTGGTTTGCTTCTTATCTGTAGTTATTTTTATTTAATTGAATAACTGTACAGTACTCTGTTTATAGTAACCACCGTCCTTAATGTAAATATGTAAGAAAAATTGTGCATGTTTCTGTTCTGTGTCCTGTGTCCTGTTTGTTTGTATATGTGTCTTTTTGGCTGCTGTTACAACCAAATTTCCCCTTGTGGGACAATTAAAGGATTATTCTATTCTATTCTATTCTATTCTATTCTATTCTATTCTATTCAAAGTGCTGTAAAAACATAAACCTGCATACGATTTTGACTTCCTCGTATTGCAACGTGAACTTCTGCACCTGTGCAGTTTCTTCTTCATGTTTTGTTTTTGAAAATATTCTTACGGGACTCAGATTAGAGCAGAAACAACTCAAACAAGCATCATCAGGCAGACAGTGGATAAATAAAAATGGAGTGTGACCAAATGCAAATAAAAATGCTGCAAAGGTTACTCATGATACAAATGAAAAGGTTAAAACAACCTCACAAAGACAGAAAACCTGAGTCCTTCTCGAAGTAAAGGAGGTCCACCCATGTGTGGCTGCTTGTTTACAGTAACTAGCTCTTACTTCCTCTTTTTAATCACTTCACTGAATGTTGTGTCAAATAGATTTAGAGAACCAGCAGCTGCTTCCTCTTTCTGTTACATACTCACTGAAGTGATGCTCGACTACCACTGAGAACATATTCAGTGTATTTGGCCTGTTTAGCCTCCAAACTACAAAAGATATCATTGTTTAGAAATCGTTTAATCATGTAAGTCCCCAAAAACACGTCTTAAACAACAATAGAGACACGAGGTCGAAGAAAGATACAGTTCATGCATGTTATCATAACCCTAACCCTTAAACACAAATTAACTCAGAGCGGCAGACTGATGCAGCAAAACGATGAAGTATGATGTACAGCGTGTACTCTATAGCACCGAGCAGTCTTAGGTTATGATGCACATGATGGTCAGGTGTCTTGTGGCAACTGACGAACTGAAACAAAGGAGCGTGCTGTGTGTGCAACAGCATGACAAACATTACCTGTCCTGTCCCAGGAGCTAAAGCTAGGCTATAGTAGAGTACAACGGATCACCTCCGGAGTGGCTCGCGTTAACCCGAGGCTCGGAGTAGATAACGTCACTGGTGTTACTGCGGGACGTGCTGTTGGCAGAGTCACTGCTCTTCTTGGAAAAAGTCACCACGGAGTAGGTGAGTTTGCTCGAGTCGTCTCCAGTCTGAAAAAAATAAAACATAAAATTGTTTATTACAGGTAATGTTTTAAATTGATCTGAGACCATTTTCACAAAGTAGTCCAAGACTTTGTGTTCACTGGAAGCAGGCGCCACAAATATCAGAATATCAGCTCCTCTGTGTGCTGTGTTGTTAGAGGTCACAGGATCGGACCTTTGATCCAAGACCTGGTTACAGCATCCAGCATCCCCCCATCAGGTTATTGATCTGAAATAACGATCTGGATTCTTTAAACTTAGTTTGTGCTTTTCAACGTGACACTGATGATATCGTCTTCATATTTATCACAAATGTGAATCTTTTCTCAGATACAACTGTTTGTTCCGTGAATACAGAAAGTGTTTTCTTACTTTGTGCTGAGAAGTGGCTGCAGTGACCAAGCTGTGGTCATCATTGGTTGGTTTGGTGTATTTGGCATGAGAGTCAGGAGGAGATCTGCTGTGTCTGCCCTCTGCTCGGATATTCTCATACACTGTGTTGGTCTACAGGAGAAGAAGAGGAAATCTAATATCAGCTGGTTTCACAAACATCGGTGCTGAGTCTACAAGTCCTTCAGCCTCACCTCTGTGACAGCAGCGTGTTCAGTTCCCACAGGAGGATCTGAAAAACACATCAGTACAGTGTTTATACTGCAGTTAGGTACTCAGTCCGTCACACAGAGAGACAGAAAACCACTCATGCCCACATTCATGCTCACACGAATGATCAGAGACTGTATTTCAACCGAATATTCAAACTCCAGCCATCAGTTTGTCCAATTCAGGTTTGCAGAGGGCCCAGACTGTATCCCTGCTACCACAGGGTGGAGGCGTGGTGCACCTTGCACAGGTCGTCAGCCTGTTGGAGGGATAACTTGCAAACTCTGCACAGGAAGGCCAGATGGAGGATTCGAACACAGCTTACAACATGCAAAGAGATGTCTGACAAAATGTTCACTTTTCTGTGAAAACAGGAAGTTTGATGAGTGTGCCTGTCAGTGCTTCCGGCTGTCTCACCCTTTGGTTTAGAGGATCTGTTCTTGCAGAATATCAGCACTGACACTGATAACAGGATGATGATGAGAGCCAGAGTCAGACCCACAAACGGCACCACATCTGCAGCAGTTTGATGAGAACAACACGTTATTTTAGACAAACACCTCCTGATGAGTGTGAGCACCAGCCCTTCACGTGGGCTGTAAAGGTAGCTGAGTGCACATGTACAGTATAGTTGTATGCAAGTTTCTTCCATGGAGAATTTGGTCAGACTGTCATGCTGTATGAGCATAAAACCATGTCTACATGACATACTCACTTCTGATTGGTTCCTAGTGGCAGATAACAGCAAAATTATACAAATGATACAAATTCACTTAAAGTATGGACGTCTATAAATCTTCCGTCTCTCAAACCCAGTGGATGGACGCACCTGTAGATGCTGTCCTCTCAGACTGCTCAGTGGTTCCAGTGAAAGTTGATGGAGGCGCAGAGGCTGATGGGAGGACTGGTTAAAAAAATCACATAATGTCTTTAAGGTGGAGATATTGTGGCATGATTTACTTTCTGTACACACTGCAGTGGTATTTTTCAACTAAAGCATATAAATTTGTACTTAAAGACAGGAAACATCAGAAAGCTTTAAGTGAGACTTCTGTCTCTCAAACCCAGCGGATGGACGCACCTGTAGATGCTGTCCTCTCAGACTGCTCAGTGGTTCCAGTGAAAGTTGATGGAGGTGTGGAGGCTGATGGGAGGACTGCTAAAGAAGTTCAGCCATATGTTTTTTTTCAGGTGTTTGAGGCGAACAACAGAAAACAACACATAACAACAATTTGACACATAAACATCATAAAAAGACAAAAGGAAACCAAACGTCTCCTCCTTGAATCGCTACCTTATCGTGGTGGAGGGGTTTGTGTGTCACAGGGATCCAGGGGCTATGTTGTCTGGGGGCTTTTGCCCCCTGGTAGGGTCTCCCATGGCAAATTGGCCCTGGGTGAGTGACCAGACAAAGAGCGATTCATAAGACCCTTATGAAAAGGACACCGAGGGAACAGCTTACCCTGCCCGGGATAGGGTTACCGGGGCCTCGCCCTGGAGCCAGGCCCGGGGAGGGTGCCCGAGGGCGAGCGTCTGGTGGCCGGGCCTTAGTCCATGGGGCCCGGCCGGGCACAGCCCGAAGAGGAGACATGGGCCCATCCTCCCGCAGGCCCACCACCCGCAGGAGGCGCCATAGGGGTCGGGTGCATTGTGTGCTGGGTGGCGGCCAGGAGCGGAGGCCCTGGCGGACTGACCCCCGGCTGCCAAGACTGGCAATAGGGACATGGAATGTCACCTCTCTGGTGGGGAAGGAGCCTGAGTTAGTGCGTGAGGTTGAGAGGTACCGGCTAGATATAGTCGGGCTCACCTCTACACATGGCTTGGGCTCTGGAACCAGTCTCCTGGAGAGGGGCTGGACTCTGTCTCAGTCTGGAGTTGCCCTTGGTGAGAGGCGGCGGGCTGGGGTGGGTATCCTAATATCCCCTCGGCTTGCTGCCGGTACGTTGGGGTTTTTCCCGGTGGACGAGAGGGTTTGTTCCCTGCGCCTTAGGGTCGGGGAACGGGTCCTGACTGTCATCTGCGCTTATGCGCCGAGTGGCAGTTCAGAGTACCCAGCCTTCTTAGAGTCCCTGGGGGGGGGGTGCTGGAGGGTGCTCCACCTGGAGACTCTGTTGTCCTGCTGGGAGACTTCAATGCTCACGTGGGTAACGACAGCAAGACCTGGAGGGGCGTGATTGGGAGGAACGGCCTCCCTGATCTGAACCCGAGCGGTGCTTTGTTATTGGACTTCTGTGCTAATCACAGTTTGGCCATAACGAACACCCTGTTCGAACATAAGAGTGTCCATAAGTGCACGTGGCACCAGGACACTCTAGGCCGTAGGTCGATGATCGATTTTGTAATCGTATCAGCAGACCTGCGACCATATGTTCTGGACACTTGGGTAAAGAGAGGGGCTGAGCTGTCAACTGATCACCACCTGGTGGTGAGTTGGATCAGGTGGCGGGGGAAGACGCTGGACAGACCTGGTGCACCTAAACGCGTAGTGAGGGTGTGCTGGGAACGTCTAGCAGAGGCCCCAGTCCGCGAGATCTTCAACGCACACCTCCGGCAGAGCTTCAACAGCATTCCGAGGGAGACTGGGGACATTGAGTCCGAATGGACCATGTTCAGCGTCTCCATTGCCGAAGCTGCTGCATTGAGCTGCGGCCGCAAGGTGGTTGGTGCCTGCCGTGGTGGTAATCCCCGAACCAAATGGTGGATACCAGAGGTGAAGGGAGCCACTAGGCTGAAGAAGGAGTCCTATCGGGCTTGGTTAGCCTGTGGGACTCCGGAGGCAGCCGACAGGTATCGACAGGCCAAGCGGAATGCGGCTCGGGCAGTGGCTGAAGCAAAAACTCGGGTGTGGGAGGAGTTCGGAGAGGCCATGGAAAAAGACTTTCGGACTGCTTCGAAGAGATTCTGGCAAACCGTCAGGCGTCTCAGGAGGGGAAAGCGGTGCTGGCGGAGCGCTGCTGACGTCGACTGAGAAAATTGTCAGGCGGTGGAAGGAATACTTCGAGGACCTCCTTAATCCCACTGACACGTCTTCCGAGGAGGAAGCAGAGTCTGGGGATGAGGGGAATGACCCGCCAATTTCCGGGGGCGAGGTCACTGAGGCAGTTAAACAACTCCTTGGTGGCAGAGCCCCTGGTGTTGATGAGGTCCGCCCCGAGTTCCTGAAGGCTCTGGACGTTGTAGGGCTGTCCTGGTTGACACGCCTCTGCAATGTTGCGTGGAGATCAGGGGCAGTACCTGTGGACTGGCAGACCAGGGTGGTGGTCCCCATCTTTAAGAAAGGGGACCGGAGGGTGTGTTCCAACTACAGGGGGATCACACTCCTCAGCCTCCCTGGGAAAGTCTATGCCAGGGTGCTGGAGAGGGGAGTTCGTCCGTTAGTCGAACCTCGGATACAGGAGGAATAATGCGGTTTCCGTCCTGGTCGCGGAACACTGGACCAGCTCTTTATCCTCTCCAGGATACTTGAGGGTGCATGGGAGTTTGCCCAACCAGTCTACATGTGTTTTGTGGACTTGGAGAAGGCATTCGACCGTGTCCCTCGGGGTGTCCTGTGGGAGGTGTTGCAGGAATATGGGGTGTCTGGCCCATTGCTACGGGCCATTCGATCCCTATACAACCGTTGCAAGAGCTTGGTTCGCATTTCCGGCAATAAGTCGGACTCGTTCCCGGTGGGTGATGGGCTCCGCCAGGGCTGCCCTTTGTCACCGGTTTTTATAAAAGTTTTTATAAAAGCAAAAATGTAACCTCCAACTGAATAATTCTTTCTCCAAAGGCTTGTCTAACAGGCACCTCTGCCTCCCATTTTACTTTTAAAACCCTCAGTGCTCTAATGACCAAGCTCTGCAGCAGACCACAAGGTAAGGTAGTGGAGGAGGACACAAAATGAGCAACCGCAACCAAAAACCTCCTGTGACAGATACAGGAAGATAACCAGTCAAGAGCTGACCCAGAAATGCCCATGCATGCTCTACGTCTCGCAGTCAGTATTCTATGATCAGCTGTGCCTGAGGCAGCACACAGATCCAAAAGTACTTAAATAGTAACTCATATCTCCACGTGTTAAAATATCATTTGAAACTCTAAGGAGAGCCGTTTCAGTGGAGTGCATCTGGTGAATTCAGGAATGGAATTTATTTAAAATGTTGGGAGTAAAACTTCTGTAAGCTGGTTGGTCACCACCTCTCTCTCTCTCTCTCTCTCTCTCTCTCTCTCTACATATATATATATATATATATATATATATATATATATATATATATATATATATATATATATACATATACGTGAAGTACCCTCAGAAGGTCTGCTAGATGATGTTAATGCAGCACTACGGGCAATACCTACAACCACGATTACCGACACTAACAAGCTGATCTACAATACAGCAGCAGTGATCAGTGAGATGCTTGGCTACAAGTTGAAAAGCGACAAGGGGCAGTACCCTCCATGGAGAAGGAGGCTAGAGGGCAAGATCAAAGTAGCACGGAGGGAGGTTAGCCAACTAACGGAGTTGCAGAAAGGTGCGACAAATAAGGTGCCTAAGAAATACAGCAAGCTGTCCATACCTGAGGCCTTGGAAACTGCCAAGCAAAGACTCACAGCCTTGGCCAGCCGCTTGAGGAGGTACACCAGAGAGATAGAAGGCAGGAGAATAAACCAGCTGTTCTCCATAGAACCAGCAAAGGTGTACTCTCAGTGGCAAGGGAACAATAAGAGAACAGCACCACCAAGGCTGGAGACGGAGCAATACTGGAAGAGCATATGGGAGAAGGATGCAACCCATAACGGCAATGCTCAGTGGCTAGAGGATCTGAGGGCAGACCACAGCGACCTCCCTGAACAGGGTCCAGTAACCATCACAGTGGCAGATATCCAAGAAAGGGTCTCCAGTATGAAGAGTTGGACAGCACCAGGGCCCGACATGGTTCACGCCTACTGGCTGAAGAAGCTGACTGCACTCCACGAGTGCCTGGCAGCACAAATGAACCAGCTGCTAGTTAACGAGAGACACCCGGAATGGCTAACTGAAGGCCGGACAGTCCTGATCCCCAAGAAGGGACTGGTCCCCTCCAACTACCGACCAATAACCTGCCTCAGTACTACATGGAAGCTCCTGTCAGGCATCATATCGGCTAAGATGAACAGGCACATGGGTCAATACATGAGCGGGACACAGAAAGGAATTGGCAAGAATACCAGAGGCGCAAAACACCAGCTACTGGTAGACAGAACAATCAGCCGAGACTGCAAGACCAGACTGACCAACCTGTGCACTGCCTGGATTGATTACAAGAAGGCCTATGACTCAATGCCCCACAGCTGGATACTGGAATGCCTAGAATTGTACAAGATCAATGGGACCCTAAGAGCCTTCATCAGGAACTCAATGGGGATGTGGCGTACAACACTAGAGGCCAACTCCAAGCCCATAGCACAAGTCACCATCAAGTGCGGGATCTACCAAGGAGATGCTCTGTCCCCACTGCTGTTCTGCATAGGCCTGAACCCCCTCAGTGAGATCATTAACAAGACTGGCTACGGATACCGACTACGGAACGGAGCAGTTGTCAGCCACCTCCTGTACATGGATGACATCAAGCTGTATGCCAAGAGTGAACGAGACATCGATTCACTGATCCACACTACCA
Organism: Rhamphochromis longiceps; assembly: GCF_057381845.1. Classification (NCBI taxonomy): domain Eukaryota; kingdom Metazoa; phylum Chordata; class Actinopteri; order Cichliformes; family Cichlidae; genus Rhamphochromis; species Rhamphochromis longiceps. Next base: position 37,713,640 of record NC_140576.1, on the reverse strand, counting down.
GGCTATACAGCAATGACATTGGAATGTCGTTCGGACTGGAGAAGTGTAGTCGGATGGTAACAAAGAGAGGGAAGGTAGTCAGAACTGAGGGGATTGAACTACCAGAAGGCAACATTGCAGACATAGAGGACAGTTACAAGTACTTGGGGATCCCGCAGGCAAATGGGAACCATGAAGAGGCCGCTAGAAAGGCTGCAACCACCAAGTACCTGCAGAGGGTCAGGCAAGTCCTGAGGAGTCAGCTGAATGGTAAGAACAAGATCCGGGCCATCAACACGTACGCCCTGCCCGTGATCAGGTACCCTGCTGGGGTAATAGGCTGGCCAAAGGAGGAGATAGAAGCCACTGACATAAAGACAAGAAAGCTCCTTACCATGCATGGAGGGTTTCACCCCAAGTCCAGCACCCTGAGGCTGTACGCTAAGCGGAAGGAAGGGGGCCGGGGACTGGTGAGTGTCAGCACCACAGTCCAGGATGAGACAAGGAACATCCAAGAATACATTGGGAAGATGGCCCCAACTGACCGAGTGCTCAGTGAATACCTCAGGCAGCAGAAACCCAAGAAAGAGGAGGGAGACGAGGAACCATCATGGAAGGACAGGCCCCTGCACGGTATGTACCACCGGCAGATAGAGGAGGTGGCTGATATCCAGAAATCCTACCAGTGGCTGGACAAAGCTGGACTGAAAGACAGCACAGAGGCACTAATCATGGCAGCACAAGAACAAGCTCTGAGCACAAGATCCATAGAGGCTGGGGTCTATCACACCAGGCAAGACCCCAGGTGCAGGCTGTGTAAAGATGCCCCAGAGACAATCCAGCACATAACAGCAGGGTGCAAGATGCTAGCAGGCAAGGCATACATGGAACGCCATAACCAAGTGGCCGGCATAGTGTACAGGAACATCTGTGCCGAGTATAACCTGGAAGTCCCGAGGTCAAAATGGGAGATGCCCCCAAGGGTGGTGGAGAATGACCGAGCTAAGATCCTGTGGGACTTCCAGATACAGACGGACAAAATGGTGGTGGCTAACCAACCGGACATAGTGGTGGTAGACAAACAGAAGAAGACGGCCGTAGTGATCGATGTAGCGGTTCCGAATGACAGCAATATCAGGAAGAAGGAACACGAGAAGCTGGAGAAATACCAAGGGCTCAGAGAAGAGCTCGAGAGGATGTGGAGGGTGAAGGTAACGGTGGTCCCCGTGGTAATCGGAGCACTAGGTGCGGTGACTCCCAAGCTAGGCGAGTGGCTCCAGCAGATCCCGGGAATAACATCGGAGATCTCTGTCCAGAAGAGCGCAGTCCTGGGAACAGCTAAGATACTGCGCAGGACCCTCAAGCTCCCAGGCCTCTGGTAGAGGACCCGAGCTTGAAGGATAAACCGCCCACAGGGGCGTGCTGGGTGTTTTTTATATATATATATATATATATATATATATATATATATATATATATATATATATATATTTTTTTTTATTATTATTTTTTTTTTATTTTAAAAAGGCAGTTTTGAAATTGAAATTGAAATTTTATTGTTCTGGGTCTTTGACTCAGTTTTGTGCTGTTGGACTTTTAAGTTCAGTTTATTTTTAAATATTCTCTGATTCTTAGTTTGGATTTTCTATGTTTTCATGTTGTGTATTTACTTGATGTTTGCTGTGTTTTCCTTCTCAGTCTTTCCTCTGAGCTTAGTTTAGTCACATGTCTGTTTCCATATTTAGCTGTTCTTTCACTTCCCATCACCTCTGTCAGTGTCCTAAGTTTGCATCCCTTGTTGCATTGTACTATTCTCCCTGTTTCTCTGTTTCTAGTTAGAGTCTCATCATTTTCATTCTTGGACTTTGTTTTGGATTTATGTTTGGTCTTTGATCAGTTAAATTAATAGCTCACTTTTGTGTGTTCTGTGTGTTAGATCCTCATTTCTCACACTCCACATCATCCCAGGAACCGCTCTCTGACTTTGCTCTGTAGTGAACGCTGATGTTGCGCTGTGTGTGGGTCAGTGAACGTGTGGACACTCTGAATGTAGCCCTTTGTACCCGTGTCTAAATGTAGCTGTGTGTTTCAGCTGTGTGTTAAATGTTCCTGTGGTATTTTGTATGTTAGTTTTCCTTTGTGCCTGAAATTGTCTCCTGTCTTATTTTGTTTGCCTTATCAGATACTTCCTATATTGAGATTTTCAGTTCTGCAGTTTCTAGATTTAAAAAAACAAAAACAAAGAGAGTATGTGGGACTTAATAATATTTCATTAAGTCAATAAATAATTCATATACCAAAAAAAATCTGCACAAAAGGCAGAAATACTGAAAATTTTATTCAAAACTCCAAAAAAAAGTTGAAACTCACCTTCAGCAACAACAATTCCAAAATGTATGAACTGGTATGAAGATGGATATCGTCCCAGACCACAGGTGTACCGTCCAGAGTCAGACTTGATGAGCCTTCTGATGCTTACAGACAAAATATATTTATGTTCATATCTATATTCAGTGCTGTATCTGCCATGTTGATTACTGTTGAGCTGCGTTTCAATTAAAATATTTCCTTCTTCACATTTTTCTTTGCAGAAGATCTTCCACTTCTTAGAAGAAGAAAAGTAGCACTCAATCGTGATGCTTTGTCCAGCGAGTCTATAAAAATGCATCTGTGCACTGGTGACCTTTGTGTGTCCGTCCTGCAGAGCTGCTGGAAACATGAACCATTAATACTGATTATTTGTACTAAGCTGCATTTTAACATTTACACACAGACACAGAGTCACACTGAGACTTTAGTGTCAGTAATGGCACTCCTTTCCAATAAATCGCTTTTTATTTTACTCATAATCAAATATAATTTTTTTGTTGTTGCAGGTCATTCTCAGTGATGACTTGTTATGTTGTCATGCATGCTGTGGCTTCTCAGGACAGATTTCTGGTGCTGTAGTGCAGCAGCTCCACTAAGAGGAGGTGGGCCTGCTCCTGTTTCTGTGGCAAAAACAGTATCAAAAAACTGGTCAGTGGCATCTGATTAGATTAGTAGCAGCGCACAAACTGACTTAGCCTGTCTATGGGAATTTCCATTGTATGTTAGCATTAAGCTAGTGGGATTAATGCTAACAGTTTTTGACTCTTTTGTCTTGGTTACATGGCTAACCATGTATGGCTTTGTGTCTTATTAATAAAAATATGAAGTGAGTTCTGAATATAACTGGAAGCCGTTCAGGGAAAGCAGGAATAGAGGTGATGTGTGTTGAGCTGCCGCTGCAGTCTCGACTAACTGAAGACGAGCTGTGGAGAGATGTGAGTCAGTGAGTTTCAAAAATCAAGGCAGGAGAAAATAAAGTGTGAAAAATTCCAAATGAAAGAGGTTCGATTTTCTTAAAACTCCTAAATGATGTTCAAATATCAAATATTGGTCAAAAATCTGAAGTTCTTAGCAGATACATGAATATAATAGTTGATATAATTGATATAATATTATATATATATATATCATTCACTGATGCAGGAGAGGCTGTCTTCAGAAGTTTCTCCTTTCATCATTCTGTAAGTACGATGAAAACCTTCAGGGAGCCGTGTCAGAGATACCAGCCCAATTCCATAATTTGTCAAAAAGAAACTTATGATCAAAGGGGTCAAAGGTCGCAGATTTGTCATGCCTGCTTGGCATTCAACGCACTTTGTTGAAAGGTGCTCTGGAATGCCTGGAAATGTACCAGAGCAGATCCCTGATGTTTTTCCGACCCATCTGTCACTCCTGTCGTATACCTCACCACCGTCTCTCTGTCCTCATACATGTCCTGCACCAGCCTCACATACTTCCTCATGCAGCACCACAGCTCCTCTCTCAGCAGCCAATCATCTGCTTTCTCTGATCCATAAAGACTCAGTGAAGCTTCTTCTGACCTTCTCTGAACTTCTCCATCAACACTCAAAGCAAGCATCACATCTGTGGAGCTCTTTCTCAGCATGAAGCCACACAGCTGTCACTGATCATCACCTCTCTGCTTAACCCAGCTTCATGATCACAAATATTAAGAGCTGAGGATGCAGGGTGACGTTTCTATTTCACTATTTTGCTTTTCGTTTCTTTCTTTTCCAGATCTACATTGAGTTCTGTTACGGCTCTTTCATTCAACTCTTCAAACTGCACAGAGATAAAAACATTTTACTGTCCTTTAATCTACTAGAATTTGCACACACTTTTTAACTTCTGCAATTTTTCTTTATTTTCTGCTCCAAGAGGCTGAACAGGAAGAGGTTTGCACCATTGTGCTGTATCACATCCACATTTTACTGACTGTCCAGTTTATTCTGAGGAAGTAACAAACACTTGTAATGAGCTGTGTTTGAAACGATGGTTTCACATGTTATCAAGTCCCAAAGTGAGCAGCAACATGTCCATGAATGTCTCACTGTGATGGTTTCTTCTGTCCATACTGGCCACAAACACATCCATGAAATCATGAATAAAAGCAGTTTGAATGGAAGAAGCGTCCATGAAAGTGACTCATAGCTGACTCTGATCATCATGTTTAACAACAGAAACATGTTGAAGAAGGAGAGTGACAGAAAGAACAAGTGAATGTACTCACAAAGGAAGAAGAAGCAGATCAGAGTGTGACGGACTTTCATGATGAGGCTCTGATGGTTCACTGCTGCCTCTCTTCTTCTTCACTGGAAACCAGGAACTTGTGACGCCTCACTTCTCTGACTGAAGGAGTCCCTCCTCCAAACACCACAGCACCTCTACACTCCTCATTTGTCTGAAACAGTTGCAACAGCTCAACTTCCTGTTAAAACAAATTTGAGTCAGGTGCAACATTATGTTCACCTGACATGTATCCATCCCCACTCTCATAGTTTCAGCATCTACTGGGCCATAATGGTTCTGTTTCAACTGGGATTAACTCCGTCCCCCTTTTTTGGTGCCTCATCGTCTCCTTCTGTTATGATAATAAAATAATGCAGTCACCATGTGCCGAGAAACTACCTAAAACCAAAGTTTTAAGGTGATTATTACATATTTAATAAATAACAGATTGCAGAAAAACTAAACATTAATGAACCATTTCATGGCATAAGAGGTAAAAAGTCACCAAATGCTGCTACAGGATTTTCAAACTGTGGGAACAAAATGGAAATGACACAAAAATGCACTAAAATGCAGGATTAGTTTTCATGTTTTTCCTGTGTGATGGAAAAAGTAACAATGCCAGTAATATTATGGATACACTAATAATACACACCATGCATTATAGAGAGAGTGAAAGAAAATAGATGACAACCAAACATCAGTGTTGCGTTTGCTGTTTTACTTAAAGCTTGAACACGTAGAGACGACGGGCCAATCAGACGCGTTGGAGAGACATTTTGTGGCAGTGACGACGAGGCCGGCAAAGCTGAAGTAAAATCATCAGGACAGAACTGGAACAGTGTTTCTGACCCACTGCAGAGATGTCTGTACTGTATAAGAAGGGCAGTAGGCATGATTCTTTTATGTACAGTACTTTATTCCAAATGTCAACATGCATTGTGTCAACTTCTGGGGGGTTTTGTGAGCCACGGCGCCCCCTCCTGGCATTGAGAAAATGCACTCAGTTACAGTTGGGCATGACAGAGCACGTGGTGTGACGAGCTTGTTCTGCTTGGATTATGGACGTTGTTACCTCAGTTTCACGACGGAAACGGTTTCCAAGCACAGAATAGGAATAATGACCTGAAATCGTTTATTAGGAATCATGATGGACAAAGGACGGCGCCCTGTAACCATGGTTACAGTTACTTACTCTCATGACCGTGCACGTGCACAGAGAGCGTGTTTATACCTGACATCAAACCCAAAGCATGCATGACTTTATGTGTACGGCCTGTAGAAACACACACGGTCTGAGTCACTTTGTCATAACAATGAATTTGTTTTTAGCTCCGTGAGAAAGTGTGTGATTATGTGCCTCAGTGTGTCAGAGGGCGATACACATTTTGGAAGCACGGAGAGCCGCTGATCCACCAAATCTGAGAGTGAGCATCAGCTCCTCCTCTTCCTCACCTGCTTCTCCTCTTTTCCTCATTTCCTTATATCCACCAGAACAGCTGCTGGAGTCCGGTGAGTTGTTGAATGAGCTTTTCTGACCAATCACCAGTGTTTGATTTATTTAACTAGAAACTGTAATAAAACTGTAATAAAACATTATACGGTATTAGTTTTAAATACTGCAATGCAGAAGCAAAATAAGGAACTTACTAAAGCAGGCCTGGGTTTATTTTCCTTTTTTATTCTTTGTTCTTTCTCTTTTTTCTTGAAATTACCTGTTCTTAGTTTAAATATTTGATATATTTTCTGTGCTCTATTGTGAATGAAATATTTGCAGATTGTTAAATTCATTTTTGGTTCAATTTTTACACAACTTTGAACCTTTCTTGTAACTGGGGTTGCAAACTGCCCTAAAATTAATCAGTATGAATTAATTTAAACAGCGAGAAACTAATAAAATGAAATGAAAATGATCAATAGCTGAATCAAAGCAGATTCATCCAGCTTCCAGCTGCTCCCGTCCCAAAGCCTCTCACAGTTACCTTTCATAAGCAAACTGACAGAACAACCCCTGAAATACCTGTGAAGCCTCTGTTACCAACACAGAGTCTCACAGCCTGCGTCTGCGTCACAGGATGAAGGTCTTTGCTGAGATGCTCATACAGCGCTCTGCTGTCCTTATCTGTCCTACTGTCCTTCTCTACTAATCAGACTGAAAACATGACAGTGGTGGCATTAATCATCACGTATGTAAATGTTTCCCAGGGTAATTTCAGTCAACAGCACAGGTCATACTGAGGCATGAAGAACAGATCTTATGCAAACTTACTGACTTCCTGTGTTTGCTGCTGCCTGAAACAGATGTTTACAATCTCACACTATTTATAAAATAGGAAGATTTTATAAATGCAAAAAGAAACATACCATGAGTTCAACATTTATTTGACAGCTACTCTGCAGAACAATTTAAAATAAATAAATACATTAGCTTTAAAGAACATTAGCATGAAACATGTAATAGTGAACATGGTTGGTAAGCAAAGATGCTCACACAACAAATCCTTATTATGACCTCATGTGAATGTGCAGAAGGACACTTCTGCCAATAACACTCCCCACTTCACTTAAAAAACAATCAGCATTTATTCATAAAATTAATAAACAGTTATTAGCTTTAGCTCAGTAAAATGTGCAGTCTGTACTCTTAACGGTTTACTTCTGGCTAAGTGTAAAGAAAAACAAACTCATGTAGGGATGAGACTGTAAAGCATGAACGTGTAAAATATGAAACTTTAACCGAGTTTTCAGTTTGGTTACTTCAGCCAGCAGCAGAATTTCTTCCCATGGTTAAAGCTCGTGTGTCAGAAAGTCAAAACTCTCCCTGTATTCAACTGTTTCCCTCAAACTGTCACATCGTTGAATTAAAAGAATCTCACATTTTGTGAGAGAACGACTTCATTTTGAACCCTGCAGGAGAAAATATGCCATCAGCAGAACAGAAGCTAGTCTGCAGTAGAATACAGTGGATTTTCCAGAGAGGCGCTCGGGTCAGAGCCTGCGTCTCCCTGAGGCTCAGGCGAAGTGCTGCTGGGAGAGTCCACGTCTGCTTTTGAACTATTCAGCTCAGATTTGGTGAGTTTGCTCGAGTCGTCTTCAGCCTGAGAAAAACAAAAAACAGAGATTTTATTGTTTTTACTGGAATATTTTTTTATTAATATGTTCATGTTGTTTCCTGAAGCTAGCCTGTTAAACCCCAGGGGTCTTTCTCAGGTTCCTGCTTGGAAACAACACGCCCAGAATGAAGAGTATTTCTCTGCAATTACAAACTGTGTGTAGTATTAAAATAAACACTTGTGAGGCTTCATCAGAGCTGTAAATATTACAGCAGATGTTATTGTGTCTGGAAAAATAAGACGATTTTTTTTTCCTCGCCCAATTTTCTTTTACTTTTATAACAACTTTCAAAATCTTCTGGCGTACACATTAAACCAGGAATCAACATGAACATGATCTGTGCAAAGACCGATGCTGCAGTGAAACAGAGCAAAGTTACAGAGAGTTTAGTGAAGACAAGGCCAGGGGTTCTGCAGTTTGGCAAACTGTGAGTTGGTTTTGGCTCAAGAGGCGAGATCAGCACGAGTTGATGCAGCTAAATGTGACACATCACAACAGACAGTAGAAGTCAACAATATGAACGACACAAAGGAAAAATGTCCCAGACACAAAACCTTTCCCAGATTACAGTTTTGCTTTGTTCTGTCCAGCGTTTTCCTTACGCTGTGCTCAGGCGTGGCTGCAGTGATCACGCTGTAATCATCGGTGGTTTCAGGCGTGTTGTTGTATTTGGCCAAAGCATAAACTGAACTGATTTCCACAGGAGCGGCTCCTTTCTGTCCGCCCTCGTCTCTGATTTCCTCATACACGGCGTTGTTGGTCTGCAGGAGAAGAAAAAACTTCAAATCCTGTAACGTCAAACTCTGATGATGTCAGAGTTCGTGGAGCTCACCTCTGTGACAGCAGTGTACTCTATTTCCACAGGATGACCTGAAAAACACATCAGTGAGTTTGAACCAGTGCAGGTGAGGAGAGAGGACAGGTGTGTGTGTCCTGAAAACAACAGGAAGTCAGGTGATGCAGTTAAACATGGCGGCCTGTTACAGCGGCTGCAGTGGCTGTTACACACAACTCAAGACATCTTAGACACACACTGCCTGCGTGTGTGTTTGTCTCTCTCTGTGTGTGTGAGTGTGTGTGTGTGTGTGTGCGCGTCTGTGCATGTGTGTGTGTGTTTCCTGTTGCCTCACTCTTTGCAGATCTTTTCTTGCAGAATATCAGCACAGACACTGATAAAAGGATGATGATGATGATGATGATGATGACAGCCACAGTCAGACCCACAGACGGCAAACCATCTGCAGCAGATTCAGAAGACGTTAGTTTACACTCACACCTCCTGATACAATAGATAATCAGTATTTTCTCTGTCATGTTAGTAATATGAGGCCTGTGAGGTTAGTGTTTACCAGTATGAACCTTTACATTCAGACTCAGGGTAAGTTGGAGAGTTGCTTCTGCATTACTGTGTTAAACAGTCTCAGTGTTTGGACAACAGCACATCTTTAAGTTTATCTCTGTAGACCACAGCAGTGGATTTTAAACCAAACCATCAACATTTGAGGAAAGTTTTTATTAAATATTTTAAATTAACGAAATTCTTTGATATAAATTCCACAGTGATCGTGTGCAGAGGAGGATCTTTAAAAACCTGTGGACACAGTGGTACCTTCAGATGTTTTCTTGGGCTGCTCAGTGGTGAGTGAAGGTGAGGAGGCTGATTGGACGACTGCTGAAACAGGTCAGAGAGTGAAGTTTGGTTTAGATGTGGTTCTTATTTAAAAGCAGAGAAAAAGCAGCCCGCTCACACACTCAGAGTCACACATCACTGTGTGTCAAAGTGTGTCTCTCACTGCGAGTAAGGATGTTTGTCACATCACATCTTTGACGTCACAGTAGGCAGGTATCATAGCTCAACATGCTGGGTGTATTTTAACCACCCTAATATTCTTCTGTACTATAGCCAACCATTAATATGCGTCCAAACCAGTGCATGAAACCAAGAAACAAACACAAAAGTCCCTCAGAGTGGACACAGACTGCTGTCTTCAAACGTTGTGACCTTTCCCATCTCCTGATGTTGTAGCACTTTAACAAAAAGGACACATCAGTCCTCCTGCAGCCAGTTTGGAAATGAAAAGTCAAAGAACACCTCATTCTTAAAGGTGAGACACCAGCAGCGTCTCATAGATCTGCAGTATCTGACATCTGGGACAAAAGTGTAAAGAAAGATTCTGAAATTCAGATTTTAAAATAGCACCAAGTTTTGATACTGCTGCAGAAAAACTGTCAAATTAGATTTTAGTTCCAGAAAAAGTGCAAATCATTAGCTACAGTAAGATAACATGTCTGTTATCTGAAACAGCAGCAGCTATCAATGACTGAATTAGCAACATTAAAAACATATTTAGGGAAAACTCACCATCTGTGACGTTGATCTCAAAGTCTCTGAATGAACCTTGACCAGCAGCTGGATTCAGAGAACATCTGTACCGTCCTGAGTCAGACTCAGTCAGCTGTGTGATCGTCACATACAGAATTCCTCCTCCTTTATATTTCTCCTCTGACGTTCCTCTAAATCCAATTCTGTATCTGTCTTTGAAATCATCTTCACCATCTGTTTGAAGAAGAACCTCATGCTCTCCACATTCTCCTCTGCAGAGGTACTTATGTCTTCCAGCCTGATTAAAGGAACATCCGACTGTGAGAGAGCTTCCAGTTTCTTTATCAAAGTGTTTCAGCTGATCATCGTTTCCATCCAGCAGTGCTGTTAAAGAGACAAACGATCAGTAGTTACTATCTGTGCTGAAGATGATGCAGTCTGATCACAATAACTCCAGTTTGACCCACAGTTACACTGGGAGCTGCCCAGTTCAACCAGTCTGTGGCTGGAACAGTGAGTTCAACATTGATTTGAAGTGAATTGTTCAGCTTCAGCCCGACCTCCTCGTGCCATCATCACAACATCACCATAAAACAGTGACACACGCAGACACTCTGCTAGTGTCACTCTGGAGGTTTTACTGTGTTTACTGTACAAAGCAGGATTTAATCTTGTCCACGTAACTTCAGGGTTAATCGTGTTTTTTAATATGAAGCTGGTTCACTTATTACCCGTTTACATCACTGTGCTAATATATATGCTAAGCTAATCTGCTCCAGAGCAGGTTATGTTCCAGATCACAGATCACCAGGAAACCACAACCTACTGTCCAATCAGATCGCTGGAACCGAGACCTCTGAGAGCAGATGGTGGTGTTCAATGTCTTTGCTTCTCCCTGTTGATGCCTGAAGGAATATTAATTATTAAATACAAATTTATTCCCTGATTCTTTTTTCTACTGCAGTTTTATTGTTTCATAATCAAAGTATCTGATCCTAAAACAAGCAGCTGTTCGATGACCTCACATCAGATTTGCACACAACTCGAACAAGAGGTGCATTTGAAAGAGTAAAAACTAAAACTTTCTTTTACATGAATTTAATGAAATGCTGATTATGATCCATCAGATTCTCTGTGTTTTAATGAGCTGAGACACTGATCACTTCAAAAACCTAAACTTTATTAGTCCAGTAGCTCGTTCACAGTCTTACTGATGGCAGCGTTCATTCAGGCCTTTAACACAGTTTACTTTAGTCTGTATTACTGTGTGTGTTTAACCTCTTTATAGTTTTATCTTCCTTCTTAAAATCAGCTGCTCTGATGTCTCCATGTTTCTGATTGGTCAGATGTTGCTCCCGCCTCTTTCATGTGAACACACGGGCAACGAAGGGGTTAACTTAGCGAGCTGGTGAAAAGCTTCATGCTAATGCTGATGTCAGGTTCAGTGAGTCCACACAGGACTGTGGTTTAGGAAACTCAGGCTTTAACCCTGAATGCTTCAGTTCCTGTGCAGGTGATCAGAGGAATCAGAAACCCAACATCATCACTGGAACATGAACCAGGACTCACTGTGCCAACAGAGCAGAGCCTCAAATTTAATCCAGCAACATGAGAATAGTGTGAGGTTAAGAACGCCTCAGTGAATCCTGTGCAATACAAACATGGATCAAACAGATAAATTCTAATTTACACACAAACCTTTGATTTCCATTTTCAGACTCAGAAACTGAACACAGTTTAGTTCATGCTCATGACGTCCAGCTCAACCACAGAAAGCAGATCAGCTGATCACTTAGACGAGACCTCAGATATCATATTAGCCGATCTCATATAGAGCTGTTAGTGTCTCCTGCCCACAACCCTCCACCACAGCTTCTGATGAAATAAATGTGTCCGTCTGCTCTGTTCTGTGCAGCACGATTCACTCACATCATCCTGACATGATGGAGATTATGGCACGAATGTTCTTTTCCATAGTTTATATACATGACTAGAGTTAAAGAAACAGTTTAGTAAAGAGAAGTTTTGTTCAGAGAGTCACTGCCTGTGAAAACTGATAAAAAGTTTAAGTAAAAAACTCAGTTTCACAAAACTTTTCTTCAGACTTTCAGAGACAAAACAGAGAAATCAACATTTCCACAGTTTAGACTGAAACTCACCTTCAGCAACAACAACTTCAAACTGTTTGTATGAAACTGATGATGGAGATTCAGCCACAGCACAGCTGTACTGTCCAGCATCAGACATGATCAGCTGTGTGATGTTCACAGACAAAGCAGGAGTATATTCTACAGTTATATATTCAGTGCTGTATCTGTGACGTTGATGCTTCTCATCTGTTGTATTAATAAGAATGTTTTCTCCTTCACATTCTCCTCTGCAGAATATTTTCCATGTTCCAGCACGAAACCTGAATCCAGCTGTAAGATTTCCTCCAACGACTCCAAATGAAATGTTTTTGTTGTTGTTGACTTCAGGGTTTCCCTCCTGCAGAGCTGTTGGAAACATGAACCATCAACAGTTACTGTTTGTACTTCCTGTAAGAAGCTGCAGTCTGATCACAGCATCCACACACAGACACACTGAGACTAGAGTCTGAATGTGAAACACTGAGAGCTCAGAGTTTAAACATCATCTTCTGTTTCACTTTTCTCTCCTCATTGATCAGAACAAAGATCCACATTCAGTCCTGTTAGAGCTCTGACACTAAACTGTTTGTGATCAAGAGGAAACTAAAAGTTTAACATTACTGAGTTATTCACACTTTGGTTTTAGGCGATGACTCACAGTTTTATATTTGGCTGCAGGATGTGAGGCAGTTTATTCTGTTTCATCTGAGTTATCAGGAACAAAGTGTTTGCAGGCAGATTGTCTTAGTTTAGTCAAATTAAAGTTCAGCCAAGTCGATAAACTCTGAAGGCAGCAGGCTGAGTTTGTTCCCTTTATTTTACTGAGGAAGTAACAAACACTTGTAATGAGCTGTGCTTGAAACGATGGTTTCACATGTTATCAAGTCCTGAAGTGAGCAGCAACATGTCCATGAATGTCTCACTGTGATGGTTTCTTCTGTCCATACTGGCCACAAACACATCCATGAAATCATGAATAAAAGCAGTTTGAATGGAAGAAGCGTCCATGAAAGTGACTCATAGCTGACTCTGATCATCATGTTTAACAACAGAAACATGTTGAAGAAGGAGAGTGACAGAAAGAACAAGTGAATGTACTCACAAAGGAAGAAGCAGCAGATCAGAGTGTGACGGACTTTCATGATGAGGCTCTGATGGTTCACTGCTGCCTCTCTTCTTCTTCACTGGAAACCAGGAACTTGTGACGCCTCACTTCTCTAACTGAAGGAGTCCCTCCTCCAAACACCACAGCACCTCTACACTCCTCCCCTCTGCATCCGTCTGTGAGTCTGCTGCAGGGCTTCCTGCTCATTCATGCACCTTTACATTTACATTTATCCCTGAAACCAGAATTCACATCACTAATTTAAAATGTGATGATGTGTCCAGCTGATTCTTCCACCTCAGCTAAAATTCATTTAGTCTTCTTCTAATATTAAAACTCTTAAATGATCATAAGTGTCATTGTTATTTATACATATTGTTCTTGAGACTTCACAGCATTTCAGTACCTGCTGACTCTGAGGTTGTAAGTCTGTCCGACCTTCATTAAAGATCTTTGGAATCTTGTGTTCATATTTTTATTAGATAATTCCTTATTTAATTAACTTAGTTTCATTTTGACTGGACATAATAATGAGACTTAAATATTACATCACAGCTAACATGACATCCAGCACAAAGACCCAGGATAGAGGATCATTCTTGTCCATTTCAAAAAGTTGCATTGAGGCTGTTTTTTGTCTATAACAGCTGCAACAGCTCGACTTCCTGTTGATGCGATCTCACTGAGTCTGAGGTCAGCTCGTGGCAGAAAAGGAAGCTGAACGTCAACACTGACCAAGTCTGACAAACTTATTGCTCCACAGCACTGAGGGGACAGTTAATATCTGTGCTGTTGTTACATGGAGAATTATTTTATTCTCACAATAACAAAGAGGAAACATCTCCACTGACCATGAACTGACTTAACATTCAGAATCTGAGTTTCTTTGGTAATTATGAACTTTAGTGTGTGCAGAGTTGCTGTGGTTGTTCTTGTTAATGAATTTCTTTGAATAAAAATCTTTTTACAGCATTAGTTCTAAACAGTGGGCTGATACTCAATGCAGAAGCAAATAGAGGAAGTTCATATTGCTAAGGTTAAAAATAAGCGGTGCTGAATGCTCGTACGTCACACCATGTAAGGGTGTGAAGTCTATGATGGACGTGCAGTCCGAAAGAAAATCCCCATTTTGTTTTCATGACTGACTCTGAAGTTGTGACACAGAGGAAGATTTTTTTGCAATCATTTCAATACTTAGAATTTAGCCAAGGGGAAGTCTCTATGAGGACAAAAAATGGTCAGGTTTCCTGCTCAGTGGGTCAGGGTTACTGTGGTGCCACTCCTGAGCTGGGTCCAGGGCTCGAGGATGAGCCACCATGAGCCAAAAGTCCTCTTGGACAAATTCACCTCAGAGTAGGTGAGTTTGTGTTGCGATCTAAAAGTAGTTATAAAACTTACTAAAGTAAATACTGAAATACTTACTAAAGACTACACTTATTTAACAGTGTTTTATTTTTGTTTCGAAGCGTAACATGATGACAGTGCATTGTGGTTGGTTAAATAAGAATGTGTTAAGTGGGTCCCATGCAGTGCTGGAGCCGAATCGTGACACACCATGAGCAGACGGCCTAGTTGTTAGAGAACGGCTAATTCAGCTCCCCTCAGAAGATAATGCTAAAGTTGCAGTGACTGTGGAAAATATGACTGACCATGATATCACCCTCTGTGGTCGCACTACACTGGGGTGGCTGCACAATGCTGATGCCATCTACATGCCGCAGGTAAAATGTATGGAGGGTGAGCTTTCTAAGACATCAGACAGTAGTGCTTCCACACCCACAGTGCAGTCCAGTCAGACAACACAAACTGAGCCCTGGGACCCACCAGTGGATTTGCGCCATCTGACAAGTGACAAACAGCAGCATGTAAAACAGATGCTGAGGGAGGAATGCAATGTTTTTGCGAAAGATGACTGAGACATGGGAGATCTGTACCTGGAGATACTAGCTAAAAGCTAAAAGACAATGGGCCTGTGCAAAAGACATATATGCAATCCCCAGACACCTTTATCAGGAAGTTAAAGCACACATACAGGACTTACTCAATCAGGGCTGGATCCAAAAATCTTGTTCTTCATATTCTTCACCTGTGGTATGTGAGGAAGAAAGATGGTGGCCTTCACATGTGCGTAGACTGTAGGGATCTGAATGATGTCTGACACTGCCCGACAAACATCCCATCCCGAGAATACAAGAGATCCTGGAAAACCTCGGGGGCAACTCCTTGTTCACAGTATTGGACCAGGGAAAGGCTTATCACCAGGGTTTCATGAGTGAGAGCAGCAGACCCTGTACTGCATTTATAACAACATGGGGACTCTATGAGTGGGTGAGGGTCCCATTCAGCCTTACTTATGCCCCAGCAGCATTCCAGCGCTACATGGAGGGATGCCTGGGAGACCTCAGGGATGAAGTGTGTGTCCCATATTTGTATGATGTACTCGTCTTTAGCTCAAGCTTCGAACAACACATCCAAAATGTGAGGAGAGTGCTACTGTCAACTAGGGATAGGTACTGGTATCCGGTGCCATTATGGCACCAGTTCTGACATAAACGGTAGTAACCAGACTGAAATGCAGCGCACATTTCGGTGATTTATTTTGGTGCTTTCCCCCCCTGAGCTGTGATACACTTTGGATTCTAGCCAATCATTTTACCTTTCCAAGGATAGTAGGCGGGCCCAGGTACATAGGTTCTTTTAGAGCAGAGCTACAGATTAAAAATGTCCAAGGCGAAGCGGTCAAAATCTGGCTGTACTTCACAGCAAAAGATGCAAACTCAGCAGCAACAAGTGCTTTAAGCTGATACTGTGATACTGTCAAAGGAGGTAACACCTCGAATCTGATGAAACACCTGGCGACGCATAGCGTTTGTTAAAAAGCCGAGAAATGAACCGTATTTGATAGCTTGCTGCCAGACCTCACACCGAGCACATCTACTGCAGGTGTGGTGCCTGTTATCGGATCCGGAGTTAGCAACATCCCCCAAGAACCCGAAGAGGAGAGTCCTGGCCCCTAGCCCTGCCAGTGTAGCCAACCCGTTCTCACTCCCAAAGCGTAACATTTTACGCTAGGTGACAAATCGTCACCATATTACGTTTTCGGCTACCCACCACGTTCCTAAATGACGACCTCGGAAAAAGAGGAAATATGAGAACCGTCTGGACTGAACCTACACATGTTCGCTCTTATTCTTCAAATCGCTTAGAAACACGCTATTTAACATCATTAAAGTCCTGGTTAAGGTCAGGAATAAGGTTATGGTCAGGGCTAGGGATAAGGTTAGGTTTAGGGCTGGAATACAGGGCTGGAACGTCTACTCCCGCGGGAGCGTCATTGCACTGGATTCCAGCCATAACCCGCCGCGTACCATAAGAACGCCGAAGGTCTCCTTTCGCGTTCCTCAGGAACGCCGCGGGACGTGACAAAACGTCGACATGTTACGCCTCGGGAGTGAGAACGCTCTGGTGTAGCAGAAATGATGAGGATGATGATGCAGCAGCAGCCGTTCTTCTCTGCGTGAGTAGCTTAATGTTGTTCGTGTGTAATTTACGTTGAGTACGCTAACCACGTTATTACGTTAATGCATGTAAGGTGAACTAGCAAACATCATCATAGCTACATGCGGCTGTCTTCTTGTTTGATGGCAGATACTCCCTTCACCCTGGCTAAAAAGGCTAAAATGACCAAAGAAAAAGTGGAAAACAGTTAAACATGAGAGGTTTTGGACAAAGTTTGTGTTTTTTCCATTGTTTAAGCACTGCTTCCAGCCAAGAGTGATACCATATATTCCCCATAGCTGCAGAAAAGGCTAACATTGATATCTTTTTACAAAAAAACAGCTGAACATGAGAGGTTTTTGGACCAATTTTGTGTTCTTCATTCTTTAAGCACCGGTTCGAGCACATGTTCGATACCACATGTGACATGTGTATTATTGTAGGGTTACAATAAAGTACCTTGAGGTTACTGTTGTGATTTATGTACATAAAATCAAATTGAACTGATACCCACTAATGTGTGATCACATTGATGTCATTGATTTATATTTAAGCTATTTTACTTTAAATGTAAGAGATGTTTCTATTTGAAAATGCTCTAAATTAACTAGTTTTAGGTAGAGACCTGGTACCTAGTCTGGGATATTAGATTTTTGTAAATACTTGTTTATGGCTTTAGCAGCATGCTACAGGTAGCATGTTGGATCTCACAACCCCAACACAACCCCAACACTGTAATATTACTGACCTGCTCCACCTTTGTAGTGTGTTGTTTTTGTCACTTATTTTCTGTTATAAAGTGTTTACTTAAATTCAGTGCACATATCAAGATGGAGCTGATTACACTATTGTTTTGGAACATTTGAGATTCATTTTTTTTAGCATTCAGGAGTATTCAAGAACGACAAGCCACGTCTTCCTGTCTAATCATTTCTTATATATATGGCTCTGTAATGTTATGTGCACGTTGAAAATTTTAGCATCTCCTAGTGGTTAGCTTGGAAACTGCGACCAAGTGAATTTTTCTGTGGCTTGGCTTGTTCCTTCCTATTGGATGTTTAGAGTGGGGTAATGCAGGAAGCCATTTTTGTATTGGGATTTGCACAATGAGGCATACCAGACGTCTCCCTGTTTAATCCTTCGTCATCCACCTTGTTATGCCATGAAGAAGCTTTGTTTGTAAGTTTGAATTGTGTTTCATCTTGATGAGTAGTGAGTGGTGTATATTTTATTGCTTTTATGCATATTTGGAGAGATTTGTATGTAAATGCCTAAATCTGTTCGCCATGTGAAGCAAATGCATAATTCATTATTTTCATTGACCATATTTATTTGATGTAATATTCAATAGTGAAGTGTTCATTCCTTGTCTTCATTAAAGCCTTATTTTCATGCATTTATTTCTACCAGGGAGAACACAGGTGAGCTTTAAGGCCTGGACGAGTTTGAAACCTTTTCCCGCCAAAATGGAAACTGGCTGAAAATAAAAATGGGAATCTCTTTATCTGTTAATTTTATAAATTCTTCTCTCAGCTTTGCAGTTGCTGCTCGTTTTATGAGACGAGTAAACCCCAACAATCAGCAAGCACATGGTGACAGTGGGAAGGAAAAACCCTTTTGTCTCCACTGCTGTTCAGTATAGACCTAAATCCTCAAGGATTCTGTTAATGGTTACAAAACAAAACATGTACTTATAGGTGAAGTGGGAAGCACATGTTTGCAGTGAGGTGTCAGAGGACAGATGTTTCTTGTAAAACAGCTTTTGTGTCTGTGTTGAAACTGATTCATGGTTTTCACTGAAAGGAAGCTTTTTTCCAGTAAAGCCATCACTGTCATTGTTATACAGATTTAGAAAGCTTCAGTTTTCTTCTTTTATTTTTGTTTAATTTATGATTTTCTTTTTTTTTTTAAACACTGAAAATGTTGAGTGAAACCCTGGAATCAGGAAACAAACCCAGGTGTGAATCCAGAGAGTCTCATGTGTGGTGTGTGAGTGTAGAGTAGGTCTGGTCCTGGTCCCTGCCGGCTGGATCGAGGCTCTGGTAGGTCGAGTCTTCACGTGTAGAACCTGGAGTACAGTTCTTGTAGTGGACGTCCTGAAACAGAGACAAACTGTCTTCTTCACATAAAAAGAAGAGACTCTGACTTGGTTAAATCATTTGTGCTGGTAAATATTTCCACGTTGCCTCGTTGAACCTCTCAGACAACAGTGTCTCTGTTTGTTGTTGGAGTCTCCGTCTGGGCGGCCATTTTTGTCACCTACCTGTTTGAATTCACCTTCTTGGACTGTAATTTCTGGAACAGTCTACAAACTGAACCATCACACTGTGACTGCTTTATTTCTTTGTTACAGTAGCAGTCTGTCAACAGTGAGAGGAACCAAAGAGAAAGAAAGTCACCTCCATGTTTGTGCCCTCTGAGTTTCCTCTGGTCCTCAACCCTGTGGAACAAACAAAGGATGTTCCTCTGTTAGAGGGAACAATCATTCAAAGTATTCAAAGCATGAGGACAGAACATACTTATATTTCCTGTAACATCACCTTTGGCTTTGTGCACTCCTGTTTTGAAGACCCCATACTTACTATTACTATTATATTTTTTTTACTTCACATGTGTGTGTGTCTATGTGTATGGGGGTGGGTTTAGGGGGGATCTAACTAATGTTGAAGTCAGTGGTAAGCATAATGTGGTGAAATATCATTTACATTACAATAAATATTAAAATAATGAAAATAATCAACATTTCCATCCCCAGTCGCCCCTCCCTGAGCCTGGTTCTGCCGGAGGTTTCTTCCTGTTTAAAGGGACTTTTTACTTCCCACTGTCGCCAAAGTGCTGCTCATAGGTGGTGTTAGGTTGAAATTGTTAAATGTTGCCATTATTGTACTTAAATTTGTAAGCCTTGGTTTCAAACTGCATGATCAAAGACATTCTTATGTTTCTGTCCCCCTCCCCGGCCTGTTGAACGGTGGGGGAGGCAATTAGCTATATTTTTTAATAGGGCTTTGGAGCGTGATGTCACGGGGGTGGGCGTGGAAAGGATTTTGGCCCGATCCACCATTTTGGGGGTCTAAACAAAGCGCAAGCGAAAAAGGAGCGAAGGCACACACAACAGCCATGGTTCGTTCTTGCTGTGTGGTCGGTTGCAATGTTCGATCGCACGACCGGCAAGAGAATAAGCTCGAAAAGGGTTTATCTTTTCATTCTTTCCCAACCTGGAAGCAACATGAGCAGCTCGTGTATCGATGTTACCAAATGAAGGCGTCCAGCCTGGAGAGCAGCTGTGAGACGAGCTCCAGTTCTCTTCCATCTCCAAATATCTGTTGGTGCTCCAGACATTTTCATTCCGGTAAGTTCTAAATATGTTCATATCTTTATAGCCTATTAGTTTTATTTTCGATGCGCTCTGAGCTCATAGCAAATTAGAACAAACATCCTACTGAGTGATTTTGCAGAACTACCTTCTATTTATAGAGTTGCTAATTATTTTGCATTATTGCAGCAAACCAGCCGATGAAATGGGTGAAACATTGTGACTGGGTTCCAGCGCTACACAAGGGACCTGCTTCAAACATACCACCATGCCAATCAGATTACTTCTTCCATGTGAGGGTGAAGAGGTGACCCTTCAGGATAAGATGGTGAAGGTTTGCTGCGTTTGGTGAACAGTGTGATAATAAAACCAGGAAAAATGAAACCTGCTCCTGTTAAATATTCTTTAGTCTTTTGCTGTATAAGTAGCGGTATTTCTTAAAAGATACAGTAAATAAAGTAATGTTAGTAGTGGGTGATATCATGTAAACACTGTCATGATTTTATGTAAACATTTTGTCATTTGTAAACTATAAATGACATCATCATTGTAACTGATGTGATGTTCTATAAAGTGGTTTTAATAAAAAGAGGCAAAAATTAGTTTGTTTCTTTATTGAACTTTTGAATAAAGTCAACCTTCCCTGTGATGCTCACAGTGACCCATGGCTGCAATGCTGTTCATTCAGTCTTTGAGAGTGCAGGACCTGAAACACACACAGACAAAGTTCATTTAAAGTTAAGAACTATGAGCCAAGGCCGACGTAAATGTGTTTAATCTACTTTATCATAAATGTAACAAAGTGTTTAGAAAGTTAGCACATACATGTCATTTTTCATTTCTTTATGTGTCCATCTATAGAACGCTGCAGGTTATAGTGTAAATCTGCCTGTTCTCTGTCAGAAACCTGCCTGCAGAAAATGAACCTAAAGTATGTAATGCAAGGATGTTATTACCGCGGAAGCACTAGCTGGTAGTCGGGCCGTGGCCGGGTCCACATTTCCAATGCACACTATTTTCTGCAAGTACTGCCGCTTCGCCTCTGAACAAAATTGGTCTCTACACAGTCCGTTCTCTTTTGAGCTGCTTTTAAGCATCTTGTAATCGTCGTCCCAACACAGTGTGTTTGTTTTGATTCATAGACCCCGAAAATGGTGTCACGCTCCCACAATGCATTGCGGCGTGACGTCAACTCCAAAGCCCTATTGCAGACATTCCAAGTAAGGTTCTGGGTGTCCTTATTTAGTGAGGATGTTTTACTCCCTGCTCTTTATCTTCTCACCTGTGTTTGTATATGGTAAACCGTTAGAGGAAGCTAAGCCATATACAGGGGTGAGGGGACATGACACTTTGTGAGCAGCAGGAAGTCACACAAACACACCAACATCCATACACACTCACTCACGTGCACGTGAAAAGGTTTAAATACAAGTTGAAATTGAGACTTTGAGACCTCTAATTGAGGAGTTGAGACTGGGACTAAGAACCCACCAGGAAAGCCATTACTGAGGCTTGTATTTCCAAACAAAACAGTGTCCCTCTCCTGGACATTAGAAGAATGCAGGCTTCAGTCACTTTATATTTGCTTCATTTTCAGATCTGAGGCTTGTTGAGCAGTCTGTGGCACAAAGTCTGTGTCATGATAAATGACCTAAATATCAGATTCTGTTTGTCTGGCTGTATACTTTGATGCTAATGAGTCTTAATGTTTTTACTTCAGTTCCTTCTTTCACTTGATTCAGTAGTGACTCGTCCCACTAGGTAGATTTGAAAAATGCACGTCCTTTGTGGACAAACAAGAAATCAGATGATAACCTGAATAATTTATTATTATCAGGAAGTCCTAAAAACTCCCTGAAAAGCCTTCAGTTAATCTAAAATGCTGATTTCAAAATCCTGCTCCTCGCAAATACGAGAGTACATTGTCAATTTTTCCACTTATACTTAAAATTTGTCACTTGTCAGGGTGCATTTGGTTAGCTGATAGACCTTGCAGACAGCAGAGCATGTTCAATTTGAACCTGTATATGTTCAAATTAACTGTTAGATTTGTATTGTTGATTGTCATTTATGCTTAGAAATATCTACTCATATATGCTTGGAGTTGTATGATCAATGTCATGTTGGTAGAGGTTTGATCCTTAATAGTCTGCAAAGACTTTCTGTGCAATCCAGAGTGTTCTGGCATTCACACCACATCCTGGGAGCAGGGGAGAGGTCGTACCTTCTCTTATTGTGTTGTGGCAGGATAAACGTATCTATGTCTGTTTTAGTCTAAGTGCCTTTTGTTTAGATGAACTGCTGGACTTCCAGACCAGCAGGTTTAGGGAAGTCGTTTATGGGGTCACACTCTGACCCCCCCCCCCCCCCCCCCCCCCCCCACACACACACACACACACAGACAAAACATATTAAGGATTATACATTAACATAAAGCTGTTGTACACACACACACATATGAAGAAAGAGTGCATAGTATGCAAACGGCTACCAAACAGCCATCATAATTCGTCATACAATGAGAACAGGACAAATCAACAATTGATAATGACTAATTAATATTAAAATCTGTAACATAATGTGTTGTTTGGAGTTTAGTCTGTTACTGTTGCTATTTTTACCATTTCTTCTTGGAGCAACTGTAACTCACATAATTTCCTTAGGCATTAATAAAGTATTCTGATTCTGATTGTTTCAGGATGACCTGCCATTATCCAATCACACATCTGCTCTTCTGTATCTTTTGCTCGTTTCTCCTCCTCTTCTTTTCTCTTTTTTCTAAACTGAGCACCTGATGGCTTTGAACTTTTCTTGTCCATCTTCCATTGGTTTTAATTTTGCACTCCAGTATGAACACCCATCCCTCAACCCGAGGATCACCACAACATGATCTAACACACCTACACCTTAGTTCACAGATTCACTTTGTCTAGGGTGCATTCCTGAGATTTCACACAACCCAGGATTCAAATCATGAATAACATTCTGTAAATTCATCATGAATTAAAAATGTATCACAGCAGGGAAGAAATGTTGTCTGTGAAACAGCAAAATAAGAAAAATCAGCCAATATGGTGACAAATGCACAAAAACATTATTAAAGGAAGGTATTATTTTTTAAAAAAAGTATGTATATGCTTATATTTATCTGCAGCATTTTTAGAAGCCATCCTGTTTGTGTCTCAAAGTTTATGAAGCAACAGCAAGAACACGTTAACATGCAGTTAAAATAGAAAATAAAGAAAATCATTTTTCTAAATTCATCTGATTGTATCCAACAGACTGAGTTTGTTCCCTTTACTTTTTAAGGAAGAGAAAGAAAAAAAAACTATTTTTGAAAGGGTCAGTTTACATTTTTGGAGTAACAAACCAAACTCAGCAGCTCACAGTCCACATGAACGTGAATGTGTTCACTGTGATGGTTTCTTCTCTTCACACTGACCACAAAGAGATCCAAAAGACAGTGAATTTAGTGGTAAGATTTGGAGAATAATGATTTAATGTCTGTAAATGATTTCAGTTCATTCCAGCATTTAAACTCTGTGCAGTCGTATTTCTGTTCAGCTCTAACAGGACAAACAGGAAGACTTCACAGAACTCTGAGTTTCAAAATACTGACAGGTTGATATTCATCTGCAGGAAGTGATGTCATTATGTCAAATCTATGTGCACTGTGGGATGAACTCAGCAGCAGAGTGAAGAAACATGAAGTCTGTAACAGCAAAAACCCACATTAAATAACAAAATATATCATTGTTGTTTTTCAAATAGAAAATAGTTTACTTGATAAAAAATGATTTTATCATCATTTCAGTCATTTTCTTTCATGATCAACAAGACAGATTTAATATTCTGATCACGTCAGTCAAAGTTGACACTTTTTCTAGTTTTAGTTTAAATAAGTAGTACTTTGAGTTTGTGCTTTTATTTTTATGTTTAATGTTTATTATGAGGAAGTAACAAATAAGGAAATATATCTTAAAAGACCAGCAAACATGAAGTCAAGTCCTAAATGTACTCACAAAGGAAGAAGAAGCAGATCAGAGTGTGACGGACTTTCATGATGAGGCTCTGATGGTTCACTGCTGCCTCTCTTCTTCTTCACTGGAAACCAGGAACTTGTGACGCCTCACTTCTCTGACTGAAGGAGTCCCTCCTCCAAACACCACAGCACCTCTACACTCCTCCCCTCTGCATCCGTCTGTGAGTCTGCTGCAGGGCCATGGGACCTTCGGCAAATGGCTGTATCCCAATTCAGGTTCTGCAGCCTTAAAGTATGCAGCCTTAACGGTCCTCAAGGACCGCTGAGGCTGGAAGTGCGAGGCTTGTAGGCTTGTGAAATGAGATGGTCTAGCCTCCGTCGCGCTGCCCAGGTTGCTTATCAACCATGATACTAACAGCTGGAAACGTTTCATACAGAATTGTTTGACACAAATGAAAGAGAAAATCTTTTGTTCATTTGTTTGTTTGTTTTTTACACGAGCTTTGTGTGATTTGATGAGTATCTGAGGCTGAGACCACAGGACTGTAAAACATGATTGTTGGGCTTCATTTCTGTGCTGAACAGTCATTTTAAGATCAGCTAGTAAATAACAATTAGCTGATGTTGTTCATGACACTAAAGTTAACTCACTTTGGTAATGTATTTATTATATGGCCAATTTTAAATATATACAGATGTGTTATATACAAGAGACAAATATTATTCTTTTAATATGTTGGTACTAAATGTGGCTCAATGCTTGCATACATGTGTAAAAGCAAATGTAGGAGCTGTGATAACTGTGTCTGATAGAATGAAGAGTCGACTGATATATGAAATATTCCTTTATTGGGTGAGAAAATCAGACCATGTCATAACTGCTGTAAGTCACACAGAATAGATATCAGAGCCTTAAACAGGCTGACGTCTGCTAAATGGGTCAAACTGGGCAGAAAGTCTACAAACACATAACATCCTTATAGAATATGATGTAACACTATAGATCAACTTAGCTCAGAATATATAAAGCATATAAACAGTTACAGCAATATGATGCAACAAACACAGCAGCTACTGATCCAAAATACTCAAAGCTTCATAGAACTGAAACCAACATTTATTTTAGCTCCATTCTGCTGCTGATACAGACTTTAGGTTTCTGAACATTAAACTTGTTGCTGCCTTTCATAGTGTGTAACTTGAAGGCCCTGAGTACTCTGAGTACTTTCTCCCACACTGGAAACACTGGGATGATCACATTATGTGAACATTACCTAATAAGACTGATTCAGCACAGACAGTTATGTTAAACTTTCCTAGCAGTCCTTCACAAACAGGGAACAGTCTGTCTATTCTCTCCATCTGTCAGCTGCTGCTGGCTCTTCCTCCTCCTCTTCCTCACACACTGCTGAGTTTGTCCTGGTGGATCATCAGGGCTGCAAAGCCTCACAGATGATGTGCAGCAGTGGGTCCCTCAGTCTGTCCTCACTCTGGACACTTGCAGTCGTCACACATGGAAATCAAATGTGTGATAAGCTGCAGGATTCAGACACAAGTGTAACTTATAAACACATGTTCATACTTTTATTCCACAATCAGAGAGAAAGAAACAGAGAGAGAGTGCAGGACAGACAGACAGGTGACAGTCTCAGGTGTACACACTGCTACACAAGAAGCACAGAGAAGCAGGATTTAGTGTTTGTGTTATTACGAGTGTAAACAAGAAGAGTTCCAGATGGTGCAGTGGACACATGTGTGACTGCTGTGATTAAAGCATCTTTCTTTCAGCTTAACGAGTGAACCGTCAGCTGTTCAAACACACGTTAAAGTCCGTTTGGCTCGACACCACCGAACAGAGGCAGCAATATAACACAGCTCACATTAACAGTGCAGTGGATCCTGCTTGTGCCGTGATATTCAGGACTGCAAACCGAGCAGCATCACTGACTTTCAGCTTGTTGTGTTTGTGGATATATGACTGACTTTAATTATCCATCAAATCACCACATTCTCTGTAAGATTAAGGTCGACTATTGAACGGCGTCTCAGGAAAAAAAAAAAGCACGACCGCTTCACAGATGACAAAGCAACAAGACGACATATACCAGCTTTTAAATTGTGTTGATAGGCCACATAAAACCAGAGTCGTGATAAACAAGATATACGCGGCGTTTTTTCCTCAATAGTTTCGTCACGTTTACTGTCTAAGGACAGCAGCGAGCGCTCTCTGCTTATGAGCAAAAAAACCAAACGAAACAAAAACAGCCCAGCTGTTCTTATTGAAGAACAGCTGATTGTTGTGTAAATAGTTTGAAATGGTTCTTTAAAAAATCAAGGTAAAAGGTAAATGGCTGCAAATAACTTTGTTGTTTGCAAAACTTGTGCATATGATTTTAAAATTGATAATTTATATTTGCATTTAGAGTTATGACATATGATTTGTTTGTGGTTGTTACAGTAAAAAATGTGTTTTTTGTCTGATTTTAGATCAGTTGTGTTACTACAGTAGTCAAAATGAAAGCATGACTGTAGATTCAGACACGTGAGGTTGTGCTGATGAGACCAAGCAAGACAAAGTAAATCGTTTTTAAAGGTGAAATGTGGAGGAAACATCAGAAGTAGTTAAAAATGGCGATTACACCCTGGACCCCAGAGGGTTAAACATTTTTTTTAAAGTAACGCAATAGTTACTTTTCAAGTAATTAATTACTTTTAAAATCTTGTAACTCAGTTACTAACTCAGTTACCTTTTTGAAGAAGTAACTAGTAACTATAATTAATTACTTTTTCAAAGTAACTTGCCCAACACTGCTCAGTCACAGCACCTGGCTTGCAGTTGGATTAACAACACATTTCAATCATGAACAGATGATCCTCATGTGCATTTTTGATTAAACGTTTTAATTTTTTTCTGAACTTTTCACTGGATGAAAGAATGAAAAACAACATGAAGCAAAACACAAAAACAGAATTACCTGTGGACCAAATCATTCTTCAGAATTACTCTGAGGTTGTATTGAGGATGATTTTTAGCATTTATAAATAGGTGCAGCTTCTTATTATCACCAACTGAGTCTGAGCTCGACGTGTAAATTTGGCTTCCAACCACAATACCAACCCTGCCAACCCTCCTGGAGCTCTGTGTCTGCCAAGTAAACCAGCAACCCCTATGTGATGGGCCGTGGCCTGCAATGCTGTGCAGGTGAGGTGGACTCACCTGCACGGCATCTGCAATCACACCTCACCAGCATAAAAAGCTGTGCTTATTGTGTCATTGTGGTTGTTGTTATGTTGAGCTGGTAGCGGGTTAGCTGCAGCTGTGCTGTAAACAGCAACCGAGAGTTAATAAAGGATGCTTAAAACCATAAAAATGTCACCAGGTCTGCTGTGGTTTACTACACCCTTCCTTCTCATCAGTCTCTGCACCATCTCTAGTAATTCATCACAAACCCAGCAATCAGACGTCTCCCCTATCAACAAGCATGTGGCAACAGTGGGAAGGAAAAACTCTCTTGTAAAAGGAGAGAAGTTGTCTTCCTCTGAATCTAAACTGGGAGCTGGAAGATAAATACTTTATTTATACTGAAGAGAAGTTTACATATCCAGCAGCTTATTTTGGCCAGAGGGGCCGATGGTGCGATATGGCAGCCTCGCTTCTGTCAGTCTGCCCCAGGGCAGCTGTGGCTACAACTGTAGCTGCCTCCACCAGTGTGTGAATGTGAGAGTGAATGAATAGTGGAATTGTAAAGTGCTTTGAGGGTCTCAAAAAGTGCTATATAAATGCAATCCATTATTATTATTATTATTATTATTATTATTATTATTTTCCTGAAAAACTCCAGTGTCAGAGCTTCTCGGACCTGCTGCCCCTGAACATGGTGCCTGCTCAGACCTGAGAGGAAACCTCAGGGGAAGCTTTCTGCTCACGCTGCGTGCAGCAGTGATTGAGCGCTGCTGACCACAATAAGGACATAATCAGATGGTAAAAAGAATACTTTGAGGATTTCCTCAATCCCACCAACACTTTCTGTGGAAGGAAAGAGTGAGGAGTTGCTCAAGGCTCAGGATGTTGTACATGACTCTGCAGCACAGTCTGGAAGTCTTTTTTGTGGATGGAGGATGTGCTCCAACACTCCTCAGCCTCCCTGGGTGGATCTTTACCTGGATGCTGGCAAGAAGAGTCTGTCTCTAAGCTAAAACTCAGATTATGGAGGAAAAGTGTGTTTTTTATTCTGGACTTGTAACCTTGAACCATCTTGTTATCTCCTGGAGCTTATGTGAAGGACCATTCAGTCCCTGTACAACTATAGTGAGAGCTTGGTTTGCATTTCCAGGCTCTGCCAGGGCTGCTGTTTGTCACCAACTCTTTCACAGCTTTAATGAAGAGAATTTGTAGGCAGATAGTTTCCACCTTCTTGGCGTCAGGATCACTCTGCTTTTTGCAGAAGATGTGGTCTCTTGGTCTCATCATGCAGTGACATCTAGTTCACAGTTTGTAGCCAAGTGTGAAGCAGCTGGGATGAGACTAAGCACCTCTGAGTCCAAGTCCCCGCTGCTCAGCCAGAAAAGGCTGGTGTGCTCTCTCTGGATGAAGAACAAGTTGCTGCTCTGAATGGAGGAGTTGAGGTATTTTGGGGTCCTGTTCATAAAAGTCATGGGAAATGGACTGGTTCTAATATAGCACTTTTCTACTCTTCTGAGCACTCAAAGCACTTTACACAACTTGTCCTGAAGCCAGGAATCGAAGGACCAACCTTCCGATCAGTAGGTGACCTGCTGTACCGCCTGAGCTACAGCCGCCCAGTCAGAGAAGAGTGGAGCAGGAGGCGTGGACGGGTGCAGTGTCTGCAGGTGAGCGTGTGTTCAGAGTGGAGTTGCTTCCACTGTTAAACATTATTTGGTATCAGTTTTACACAGTGAGCTGAAATGAAGATCTTAAACTTGCAGAAAAAAACCTGCTGAGTGCTCATTGATACATTTCTATTCTATCAATTAGCAGCACTCAGCAGGTTTATATTTGATGGGTAACAGTCTGAAAATCCTCTTTTTCTTTTCGTGACTGACTCTGAGGTTGTGAAAGACATGACTGCTCAGAGGACTGATGGAGAGGAAGAGGCCTGGTCCACATCATACAGATAATACTGACAGTTAACTTCTTAAGAACTGTGCAGAACAGCTTCTGATAACAACATGCAAATTTAGTCGCCATAGAAACAGCTGAACAGGAAGACAAACATGTGAAAGACACTTGTTGCTCAACAGCAGTGACTGAATACAAACAAACTCATTTTCTGTGCTGATATCAAATAGAAAAAAGCTTTTATTCTCACACTGAACAAAGAGAAAATATCTCTGCTAACAAGTGAGGTGGTAAATATTACATTCAGTGTCTGTAGAGTCGATGTGGTTGCTCTCATTAATGTAATTAAGGTTTATTAATACAGCGCTTTACAAGAACAAAAGTCACAAAGCTCTTTACAGCACAGAGTAAGATACAAGAATTCAAACAAGGTAAACAGATAGCATGCACAGGCAGGTCCAACAGTGTCACAGATCGTAGGTCCAGTGGAAGTGAGTTCAATAACTTGGAGAGATCCAGAGCTGATCCAGGTACAGCCAACAAGCACCTATCTGCTTGTTGGAGGTAATGCAGCTTTGCTCTGCACTCACTTCCACCACTGTTTGATTTAATAAGCTAAAGATTTTCTACATTATGAAAGTTTATTTCAGTAAAACATTGTCCTGTTAAACATTAAAGCATCAGTTTTAAACAGCGGCCTGACACTTTGCAGAAGCTAATCAAGGAAGTTAATCTTGCTAAACTGACACCAAGCTGAGCATGCAGTCTGAACACTTCCCCATTTTCTTCACTCGTGTGACTCTGAAGTTGTGAAAGACAAGAAGTTTTTCTTTTTTTAAAGAATTATTTCAATACTTTAGATTTAGCAAAGAACTGTGTGTGTACATGGTACATGACAGGAACAAAGTTTTTTAACTCCTCGAGTGACTGAAGGAGAGGAAAAGCTCTGATCCTGAAAATATTTTCAGTAAACTTAAGAACTGTGCAGATCAGCTGTCTGACAGATTTCCCTGCATCTTCACTGAGTCACTTTACTGCCACAGGATCACTGATTGGACCTGTGCTCAACTTCAAAACACCAAAATCCCTCAGTGACCATAATTTACAAAGCTATGACATCACAGCATCTGACCAATCACACGCTGTCACCGTCCTGTTGTTACATTAAAATAAAATCCCATTCAAACAGATTTTAGTGTGAATCAGATTATTTACACTGAAAGCTTCCTTTGGTCCCTTCACAGAGAAACGTGGCAGCAGCAGCATTGAAGCTAAGCTACACTCGAGTACAGCGAATCATCTCTGACATCAGAGCTCACATGGACCCGAGGCGCAGAGTAGATAACTTCACCAGTGTTACCACTCGAGGCTCCGTCGGGAGAGCCAAAAGTCCTCTTGGAAAAATTCACCTCAGAGTAGGTGAGTTTGCTCGAGTCGTCTTCCTCCTGAAAAATAGAACAAGCAGAGATGAAACTGTTGATCAGCTGCCACATTTTCAATAATGTTTAGGATTGTTAACACAAACCGACTCGAAGGACGAGACGAGCAGGTGCGTCGTCAGCCCTGAGTGAGTGGGGCCGGAGCCCCGCTCTTGTAATAGAACAGTTCATTAAAGGGCCGGTGTGTTCAGGCATCTGTTTGTCACCGGGCATCACAGGTGATAAATAATGTGAGCACTGTGTGACTGATGTTATTTATTTAAGAATGAGAAATGAACCCCTCACTTGTGTGTAATTTTCCTGTTTATGTTTTGTTATGAAAAGAACATCGAGGGAACCGTTTACCCTGCCCGGGATAGGGTTACCGGGGCCCTGTCCTGGAGCCTGGCCCGGGGAGGGTGCCTGAGGGCGAGCGTCTGGTGGCCGGGCCTTAGTCCATGGGGCCCGGCCGGGCACAGCCCGAAGAGGAGACATGGGCCCATCCTCCCGCAGGCCCACCACCCGCAGGAGGCGCCATAGGGGTCGGGTGCATTGTGTGCCAGGTGGCGGCTTCTAATTTCAGTATTCTCCTCTGCCTGTTGTCTTCCACAGGCTTCTGTTTGGGGTCTTTACTGTTTCAGCACATTCTGAGCACTTTAACACACATGATGTTCAGCTGCATGTCTCTCAAACCCCAAAATGTTTCTGAGCTGCAGAGCCTGTGTACAGTAGGTGGATCACTGATAACTTTCTCCAACCTGAAGAAAAAATAGTCCCAGTTTGTGCTCCTGACAGATTTGTGTGTAAAGTAACGGAAAGTCCCTTTGACACATGTACTAAATCTATCAGAAACCATTAAGGTGACTGTTGTTAAACCCTTTTTTATCACTTAAGAAATATTACAAAGTTAAGTCCCATTGTGTCACAGTATGACTGTACTCAGTGAACGTTTCCATCCACACGTCTGCAGCAGGTCTCTGAGGTCATGTTTTTATGTTCTAGCATGCTGCTATCAGCACTGTGTGATATTTATCTTTAAACCTGCTGAACTAATAAAATTCTACTTACTAATTTCACCAAAACTGTGACGCTGTGAGTAAAGTTGATCAAACTCACCTCTGTGACAGCAGCCTGCTCGGTTTCTACAGGAGGATCTGAAAACACATCAGAGAGAATATTTTTGATGATTTAGTGCTGACAGATCTCCATCTGTGACGACCTTCACCAAAGACACTGAAGACTTTATTCAGAGAGTGATTCAGACAACATTTCTGCCAGGCTTTGGATATAAATTCTCGTGATGGTTTCCACCACATCTCCTCCAACATGCTGAAGTCGGTCAGAAACCTTCAGTTTTTAAAAAGTCATTTTTAAGTAGTTTTTGACCAAAACATTAGCAGGAGCCACACGACAGATTTAATCAAGGCAGAATAGTATTTTAAGTATAAATTAACTGTAACATTAGCCACACGTGACTCCTCTGCTTTGGGCTATTTATCAATGATTAATGTGAAACTTTACATTTTCATTTGTGTAATAAAAAGATTGTTTCTGGTTTGTTTTTAATTTGCTTTGCTGTCTGTAAATCACAGTCAGTTTAATGTTAGCACCTGCTGCTGTAACAGTAACTATTACATCACTTCCAGGTGTAACTGGAAGTTTAAACTGAGCAGCAGTTCACTCTCTTAACCTGAATTCAGATCTTAAGGTGGTTTTTGTTCAGTGATTTTTCTGGGTCGAGGTTGTGTTGTTGTGTTTGTCTTTTCAAAGCTTTAATTCACAAAGAATTAAATACAAACTGAGCGATGAGTGTGTCTGTCTGTGTGCTTCCTGCTGTCTCACCCTTTGGTTTAGAGGATCTTTTCTTGCAGAATATCAGCACAGACACTGATAACAGGATGATGATGAGAGCCAGAGTCAGACCCACAACCAGCAGCACATCTGCAGCAGATTGAGAAGAACAACAAGCTGAAGACATGCGCACAGTATATAGAGCTGTACAGTAAGAACTCATCACCCACAGACTGAAATAATATGAAATAGAGTTAGTGTTATTTTAGCATTTTACAGCTTCTAAAGAACATATTCACTTCAGATTGTTTGCTAATGTCACTTGTCAAACTAAATGAAAAGCATATAACAGGACACATTAAGGAGTAATTATGATAATAATTAAACCAGTTTTCACTCAGGTTATAAAAAATCTGTCAATGTTTCTACTCTCAGACTCATAGATGGATGTACCTGCAGATGCTGCTCTTTCAGGCTGCTCAGTGCTTCCAGTCAAAGTTAATGAAGGTGTGGAGCTTCCTGTAGTTGTGGCTGATGGTCCAGCTGCTGAACAAGAGCAGAGAGGAAAGTTTGACTTATAAATGTTTGGAGCTGTGAAGAAGAAAAACACAAAGATTCAAAAATCAGCTGAGAAATCAAACGAGCCTTAAATGGATCCACTGACTGAGAAAAAACCAGTTTGGCAAATTTAGTTTTAGATTAAAAAAATGCACTAAAATAGTTTAACAATGAAATAAAATATGAATGTATGTTGAAATATCAGGTTCTTGGAAACAATAAAGACATTTAGGGACATTAATGGTCACCTGTTCATTTCCAGCTCCACACTCTGATTCCTGCTCTCCATCACAGTAACTTTACAAAGTTCACACTTCTAAATAATCTTGTTTCTAAATAATTCTGTTTCTATGTTGAGATAAACTGAGTGCTGAGAGCAGCCTGAGCTGTTGGCTCACAGGGATCACTGTACAGACACTGAGCTCATTATTAGAAACTTTGCTCGTGTTCAACATGAACATCCACCACTGGAACAGCAGATATATGACAGGAAATAAGGAACAGCTGAACAGCTCCACTCTGACAACATTTGATTAATGTCAGTAAAAACTCACCGTCTGTGACAGTGACCTCAAAGTCTCTGAATGACCTGCTGGAAGATCCACTCAGGTAACATCTGTACCGTCCTGAGTCAGACTTGGTCAGCTGTGTGATGCTCACATACAGAACTCCTGAAGCATATCCAATGTTGTATCTGCCTCTCTGAGCTCTGTTATT
The DNA here is from genome assembly GCF_057381845.1 of Rhamphochromis longiceps. Taxonomy (NCBI): domain Eukaryota; kingdom Metazoa; phylum Chordata; class Actinopteri; order Cichliformes; family Cichlidae; genus Rhamphochromis; species Rhamphochromis longiceps. The sequence goes on along the minus strand of NC_140576.1, from coordinate 37,680,034 downwards.
ATTTGTGTCAACAAGAATGTTGTGTCCTCCACACTCTCCTCTGCAGAACAACTTTCTGTCTCCAGGTTGTTTAAAGGAACATCCGACTGTGAGAGAGCTTCCAGTTTCTTTATCAAAGTGTTTCAGCTGATCATCGTTTCCATCCAGCAGTGCTGTTAAAGAGACAAACGATCAATAGTTACTATCAGTGCTGAAGATGATGCAGTCTGATCACAATAACTGCAGTTTGATCCACAGTTACACTGGGAGCTGCCCAGTTCAACCAGTCTGACAGAGGAACTGTTGGACTAAGTGAGATTTAAACGGCTTCATCATCAGACTGATTGGATTCATGAAAATCAGCTTTTATGACAAGTATAGACTCTAAACTGTGAACCCTTCATGGTTTTAAGTACATTTAAAGTCTGGATGGACGTTTGTGTTGTGAATGTGATTTTCACACATTCATTGAGGAAGAATCCATTTTGCTGTGAGGGGAACTCTTGGAAAGATCAAACCGACGACACAGAAGCAAAAACTCATCAAAGAAAATCAAAGTTACATCAGAAAATCTTCTTCCATTCATCAGCGTCTGTTTCTGACATCAACATTTCATTCACATCATTATCAGCTGACACACTCACTAATATTCACACACACTCGTGTCCCAGCTGCAGTTCATCGGTTACTTAGAGGAGTCCAAATGTAACCAACAGTTGACAGAAGAACAAACTTCAGCTTCTTTAAACCGTCAGCAGCTGTCAGTGAAACTCAAACTTTGCTTCAGGAACAGAAACTAAACATTTCCACAGCTGAAACAGAAACTCACCTTCAGCAACAACGATCACGAACTGTCTGAGTGAAGCTGATGATGAAGATCCAGCCAAACCACAGCTGTACTGTCCAGAGTCAGACTCAGTCAGCTTTGAGATGCTCACATATAAAACATAACCTGATTCTATTTTATATTCAATGCTGTATCTGCCTGTTTGAGCTCTGACATCAGTTGTATTAATGAGAATGTTTTCTCCTTCACATTCTTCTCTGCAGAACATCTTCCATGTTCCTGGAGACTCAAAGGCAAATCCAGCTTTAAAATCTCCTCCAATGACTTCATAGTGAAGAAACTGAGCATCGGTGACTTCAGGGTTTCCATCCTGCAGAGCTGTTGGAAACATGAACCATCAACAGTTACTGTTTGTACTTCCTGTAAGAAGCTGCAGTCTGATCACAACATTCACACACAGACACACTGAGACTAAAGTCTGAATAACAACAATGATTCATGTCAAATACATTTTATTGTCTAAAGTGGTGGAAAATCTTCTTCCAGTCGACACGACTCAAAATATATCTGAACATGTTTCCTATGCATGAATAAAATGACAATAAAAGATGAAGATAAACAAAACATGTAAATGACTCATAACTCCTCTGTGTGGTACTTGTAGTAATTATGTGTTGAGAGATTGAAGCAACAGCTCAACATGCAAGTTTTTCATGTGTTTCATCCACAGGAAGTGATGTCATCATTTAGTTTAAATGTACTGCTGGTGTCAAAGTTCATGAAGCAACAACAAAACCAGTGATGAAGTTTTTATTTGTTGTAATTTAGTTTTACTGAGTAAATGAAATAATCTGATGATTGAAAGCAGCAGTTTTTCCCCTTTATATCACTGACTACAGTTTGTTTGAGGACGTAACAAATACTTGCAATGAACGACATGTTATTGAGTAATTTATGACTCTATTTTAAAGCTCTGAAGCCAAACTCAGCAGCTGATGTGAGTCAGTTACTTTATGTGAATGATTTCAGTTCATTCCAGCATTTAAACTCTGTGCAGTCGTATTTCTGTTCAGCTCCAACAGGACAAACAGGAAGAATTAGCAAATAACTTTTCACACAACTCTGGGTTTGAAGATGCTGACAGATTTCACTCACAGGTTTATATTTGTCTGCAGGAAGTGATGTCATTTTGTCAAATCTATATGCACTGTGGGAGTGAACTGTGAATAGTCACAGTGAAGAAACATGAACATGTAACAGTAAAAGCAACAAAATGTGTTTTTGTCTTTCAAAGAAAAATTCATTGACTTGATCAACAAGTTTGTATTTTCAAATAATAACTGAAAGTATCAGGTGGAGTTTTTACTTTGATATTACAGGTTATTTTGAGGACGTAACAAACACTTGTAAGAAACCATCTTTGAAAGGACGAATCCTAAAGCCAAAGTGAGCAGCAACATGTCCATGAATGTCTCACTGTGATGGTTTCTTCTGTCCATACTGGCCACAAACACATCCATGAAATCATGAATAAAAGCAGTTTGAATGGAAGAAGCGTCCATGAAAGTGACTCATAGCTGACTCTGATCATCATGTTTAACAACAGAAACATGTTGAAGAAGGAGAGTGACAGAAAGAACAAGTGAATGTACTCACAAAGGAAGAAGAAGCAGATCAGAGTGTGACGGACTTTCATGATGAGGCTCTGATGGTTCACTGCTGCCTCTCTTCTTCTTCACTGGAAACCAGGAACTTATGACGCCTCACTTCTCTAACTGAAGGAGTCCCTCCTCCAAACACCACAGCACCTCTACACTCCTCCCCTCTGCATCCGTCTGTGAGTCTGCTGCAGGGCCTCAGGCTTCCTTCTTATATTTATAGTATTATGTGCAAAGTGGAAATACAATGATGACACTTGACTCTGTTAAATTCAGCACAGTGACCAAAACCTCCAACAATGATCATCATTCATCATGAAATCATTTCTCTTTCTGTATCTGAAGAACTTTAGTTTGGGATCATTTAGAAAAACAGTTTGGGTCAAATGTTAGAAAAGAGTCAGACTTTCTTTCTTCTCACAGTTTGTTTAACATGAGTTTCAAATCTTTGCACATTTAAATACATCTATGAACAGAATATGAAAGAACAACAGTTCTGATATTATATCAAACATTTCAATCACCTTGTGGTTCAAAGTGGTATTACATGGCAGCCTCATGTAATACCACTTTGAACCACAAGGTGACGCACGAGTCAGTGTAGCATCCAGTACGTCCTCAGTCCGACATCAGACATCCCAACATTATTCCAGTTAGCTCAATATTCCAGTTCCAGGAATGCAGGAATGTGACTGTCACACTCAGCCAACTGATCCTCCTGAGACCCAGAAAAAACATCTTTTGACAGAGTAAAGTTTAATATTAAACAAATTAAATAAATAAATCAGCTGTAATCTGATATTTGTGACCTACCGGAGACTGAGAGAGAGCAACTTGTGTGTTTGGAAACCTTTGAAGTGTTGCTGAATTCCAGTGTAAGGCTGAGGGTTTATCCTCGTCAGTGTTCGCATTATGTTCCACGGTTGATGTACCTGATGTTTGTTCCAGAACCACACCCACTGTTACACACTCTGAATGAGGCAATAAAGGGAATCATCTTCCTATTGCTGCCTGGCTTCATTCTGTTAAAGACTTTATTCTTTCCCCCTGAAAGGAGACCTCACTGTGATGGTTACGTTGATGGACTGTCTAATCTTGAACAATTTGTCTCAACTTATTGAACTGGCCATAATTAGGAGCCAGCAAATTGTGACCAGGTTATCTGAATCATGCTAAAAATACAGATACACTGAAAAGTGTTTAAGTTACGACTGCCTCTAGAAATGAACGCCTCCTGTTGTTTGTGCGCTCGGATTTTCTTTCCCTAAAAGCAGACGGCCTGTTTCCTGTTTGATGTAATCAGAGGACTACCTGCTTGGTGTTTGTAGGCAACTGTCCCAGGTTCATGTTTCATGGTAAAAAAACGTTTCAATGGTATTTCAGTATGATTATAACTGAACTGATTTTGACAGGAGACCTACAGTTTAATGTTGTTTAAGCACACATGTTATGAATTTTATAAATCAACAGGATGAAGGAACAAATCAAACTCATTCGAAATATTCTACAAGCTCTCGCATTTCTCAACATTGTTACCTTCAGACTAATGTATGACGATGGAGCTCTTTGTCAGTTTGAGACAAATTTGCCAGACAGGTCCAGCCCACTGTTCTTACTCTGATTTCACAACAACTATTATGGAATCAAAAACCTCAAAGTGCTGACTGACTGCTAAATACATCTGTAAAATCTGTCATATAATTTCTTTTATTTGCATCAGTGTGAAGAGAACTTCTCTGTATGTAATGAGCCTGTCTGCAGCCAGCAGCCGCCTGTGTACTGTGTGCTGAATCACTCCACCCTGTCTTTCTGTAGGCCTGTTTGTGTGGCAGGTCTCATGTACTGGAGGGTTAGTGCAGCTGGATTTCCACCAGTGACACTGACAACATCTGGCTGGTTCCCCTCCCTGAGACACTTTTTGAGTTTTGCTTTGGGTTCTTGAATCAAACAGCACTGTGTGCAGCATTTCTTCACCCACACACTCATTTACTGCTGATTATACTGACTAGACCCACCATGGTTATCACTCTATCCAATGGCTGTTAATAGCAGTTATCACTCCCAAGTATGGCTCAGATTGGCTCTCCTGTTCTGCAGCTTCACCCCAGCACAGTCTATCCTCCAGTTCCTGGGGCTTCTCCTGAACCTGCTCCTTCACCCATCCCTGTTCCCGGGGTGAGAGCGACCAGGGCCCGGCCCGCCCCTGCACCCGCGCCAGTTCCTCAGGTGGGGACAGCTGTAGGGCTGCAGCTATTGATTATTTTAGTAATGGAGTAATTATTTTTAAAATGTGCTGTTCAAATGAAGCTGGCTTGACTTGAATATTAATACTGAGTTGACAGAATCCACGTGTATTGCATAAAGACACATAAAAAGTAAAGACTTTATATCCATGTATCTGATAACAGGAGTTCTAAACTAAAACTCCTCCAGGTGACGGTGTCACGGCAGCTGCCCTGGAGTAAAACACAAACACAAGATTAGAGCCTGACGTCGGGGCGGTGAGGTGATGTCAGGCACTGCTGCCCAGATTAAAGTCTCCAGGTTCAAGGGTCTTGGTCAGCTGGGGTCTTTCTGTGACATTCATGTGCTCTCCCACGGTCCAATGAGACGGTTGTCAGGTTGTGCCCAAAACATATAGGTGTGTATATGAGAGAGTGTGGTTTCTGTCCTTTCTGACTTGCGACCTGTGCAGGTGGACCCGCCTCTCTCCCTGTGACAGCTGGGACAGACTCCACCCCTGTGACCCTCAGCTGAATAAGCAGTTAACAAAAATGATCCACAGATGATCAGAAATTCCTCCGTTTGCAGTTCAGTAGGTAACGTGCTCATCACATCCACTGATTGTGTTGTTGTTGTAAGTTAGGGTAACTGGAACAGCTGTTCTTTCACAGACTGGACCCCACATCAGCTCCCTACTCCATCCTGTAGTACAAACTGGTGTGACACCAAAGTCTGTTCCATACAAATAATCTGATTCAATACAAACACCAACATAGTGCTGACCTAAAGAACACCAAAAGTCACAGGAACGCTGTGGAAATGTGGGATTTGCAGCAGGACTGATGTGGATTACAAAGTGAAGGCAGACTTATTATGTTTCAACCACTGTAATAATAATAGAATAAGAACACCATCCTTGTAGCTGCTGCGTATGCTAAGGTTTTATATGGTTTGCTGTTAGCTCTGTGTGGCTAACCAGCTGATTAACTTCAGTTACGTCTGATGCAGATCCATCAAGTGATTCCAAATGAACATTTAATGCAATGGATTCACTTAAAACGCTCAAATAAAATAGAAGAATCCAAAGCGACGGTTGTCTCTGTTTAGGGTTGAGTAAAATATGAAATCTATAACATTTAATTATTTTTCTTAGTGTACAAAAAACAGACTGATCTGGGGAGGTAATGTTTTGGTTGTTTTTAATAACATGTACATAATATTGGCAGTTTCATGATACTGAGGGGAGCGACTGTTTCTGTCCAGGGTGGGAGGGGTCAGAAGACATTTTTCATGTCAGTCTCGGGGTCCTGGAGGTGTCGAGGTGTTGGAGAGAAGGAAGACTGCAGACACCTTCTCAGACAAATGGATGACACGCTGCAGCAGAAAGACTTCACAGTGTCCACGGGGCACTCGTGTAGGATGATGGGGGCTGGTGGGGCTGGTTCCTCCTGCAGTTCCAGCAGCTGCAGTTCCTCTAACAGCCACTTGAAGCTGACTCCAAAGTGAGTCAATATTTACAGTTTTCAGGGTTTGTGTTCAAACTTTAAACCTGAGGCACTGAAACAAACCCAGGTGTGAATCCAGAGAGTCTCATGTGTGGTGTGTGAGTGTAGAGTAGGTCTGGTCCTGGTCCCTGCCGGCTGGATCGAGGCTCTGGTAGGTCGAGTCTTCACGTGTAGAACCTGGAGTACAGTTCTCGTAGTGGACGTCCTGAAACAGAGACAAACTGTCTTCTTCACATAAAAAGAAGAGACTCTGACTTGGTTAAATCATTTGTGCTGGTAAATATTTCCACGTTGCCTCGTTGAACCTCTCAGACAACAGTGTCTCTGTTTGTTGTTGGAGTCTCCGTCTGGGCGGCCATTTTTGTCACCTACCTGTTTGAATTCACCTTCTTGGACTGTAATTTCTGGAACAGTCTACAAACTGAACCATCACACTGTGACTGCTTTATTTCTTTGTTACAGTAGCAGTCTGTCAACAGTGAGAGGAACCAAAGAGAAAGAAAGTCACCTCCATGTTTGTGCCCTCTGAGTTTCCTCTGGTCCTCAACCCTGTGGAACAAACAAAGGATGTTCCTCTGTTAGAGGGAACAATCATTCAAAGTGCACGTGAGGCTGAAGATCACTGCTGCCCCTCCTGTTCTTTCATCCTGCTTAGTTGGACTTTATTAGGCTTCATTTTAGACTTTGCCTTCAGAATCAAAGACTCACATTTGCTCGAGTCTCCTCCTGTGTACTGAAGAAGTGATCCACAATAATTATACTATTTTACAGTTTTCATGGGTCGTGTAGTCAGAATATTTTTCCTGTTTTTACTTCACACGTCCGAAGCAGAGAACATCTGGATCTGATCCTGCTGACAGTGTCCAGAGTTCATGTGTGACACAGTTTAGGATTCAGTTACTTCCAGTGTTTAACATCATCTCTACAAGTCACTCCACTCTCCTCTTAGAGCCCAAAGTGGACAAGCAGGATGAAAAATTTTGATGTTTGACTGCAGCTGTTTGAACAGACTTCAAGTGAAGTGAAAAAAAGAGTTTTTGGTTAGAAACGAGACGTTCTGTGTGTTTCTGTGTCTCTGTTGTCTTACCTCTGCTGCTCTTCCTCTTGATGCAGATTATTAGAACAGTCAGTGATGAGAGGATGATGATGATGAGCAGAGAGATGATTACATACAGCAGCACACCTGTGACAGCAGAACAAGCTTGTTTTACATATTGATTGATGAGTTGCACATGTAGTGAAATAACAGACGTGAAACGAATAAACAAACAGATAAAAGTTCTACATGAACAAGAGGAGCTCACAGAGAATTTAGAAAAAGAAAACGAGTTTGGCACAACGTCACACTCACATCATACTTCTGATTAGAAAAGCTGCCACACAGGACAGGCTGATTAAAAACATACTGTCTTCTCTCATAGATGGATGTACCTGCAGATGCTGCTCTTTCAGGCTGCTCAGTGCTTCCAGTCAAAGTTAATGAAGGTGTGGAGCTTCCTGTAGTTGTGGCTGATGGTCCAGCTGCTGAACAAGAGCAGAGAGGAAAGTTTGACTTATAAATGTTTGGAGCTGTGAAGAAGAAAAACACAAAGATTCAAAAATCAGCTGAGAAATCAAACGAGCCTTAAATGGATCCACTGACTGAGAAAAAACCAGTTTGGCAAATTTAGTTTTAGATTAAAAAAATGCACTAAAATAGTTTAACAATGAAATAAAATATGAATGTATGTTGAAATATCAGGTTCTTGGAAACAATAAAGACATTTAGGGACATTAATGGTCACCTGTTCATTTCCAGCTCCACACTCTGATTCCTGCTCTCCATCACAGTAACTTTACAAAGTTCACATTCTAAATAATCTTGTTTCTAAATAATTCTGTTTCTATGTTGAGATAAACTGAGTGCTGAGAGCAGCCTGAGCTGTTGGCTCACAGGGATCACTGTACAGACACTGAGCTCATTATTAGAAACTTTGCTCGTGTTCAACATGAACATCCACCACTGGAACAGCAGATATATGACAGGAAATAAGGAACAGCTGAACAGCTCCACTCTGACAACATTTGATTAATGTCAGTAAAAACTCACCGTCTGTGACAGTGACCTCAAAGTCTCTGGATGACCTGCTGGAAGATCCACCCAGTATACAGCTGTACCGTCCTGAGTCAGACTTGGTCAGCTGTGTGATGCTCACATACAGAACTCCTGAATCATATCCAATGTTGTATCTGCCTCTCTGAGCTTTGACATCATTTGTGTCAACAAGAATGTTGTGTCCTCCACACTCTCCTCTGCAGAACAACTTTCTGTTTCCAGGTAGTTTAAAGGAACATCCGACTGTGAGAGAGCTTCCAGTTTCTTTATCGAAGTGTTTCAGCTGATCATTGTTTCCATCCAGCAGTGCTGTTAAAGAGACAAACAATCAATAGTTACTATCAGTGCTGAAGATGATGCAGTCTGATCAGAGTAACTCCAGTTTGATCCACAGTTACACTGGCAGCTGCCCAGTTCAACCAGTCTGACAGAGGAACTGTTGGACTAAGTGAGATTTAAACGGCTTCATCATCAGACTGATTGGATTCATGAAAACAACAACAACAACAACAGTCTTTATTTATAGAGCACATTTAAAAACCAACGGCATGCCAAAGTGCTTAACATAAAACAAATTAACACAAGTATAATCAAAGTCATAAAAACAAAAAATAAAAGTGTAAAATTATGTTCACAGGAAAAAGCCACCAATAGAAAAAAGTATAACTATAGCACAATATAACTATGCCATCAAAACACAATGGCGATATGACATGCACAGCGCAAATAAAAGCATGATAGGAAAATTAATAGAATAAATCACTGCAAACAAGGCCAGCATTTAACCGGTAGAAAAAGCAAGATTAAACAAATACGCTTTAAGCCGTGATTTAAAAGATTGAATAGAGTCAGACGCCCAGATGCCAATCGGAAGGTTGTTCCACAACTCTGGTGCAGCCAGAGCAAACGCTCGATCACCTCTAGACTTCATCCGAGATCTAGGCTGCACCAACAGTAACTGTGAGGATGATCTTAAAGCCCTAGCAGGAACATATGAGCTTAGGAGTTCCTTAAGATAGCTCGGTGCTATGTTGTTAGTGATTTTAAAAGTAAACAGCAGAATTTTAAATTGGATATTTCACAGGCAACCAGTGCAAATCAGCTAGGACGGGAGTAATGTGGGCAAACTTCCTAGTTTTGGTTAGAATGCGTGCAGCAGCATTTTGGACTGTCTGTAATCTATGAAGGAGGGCAGAGTGGAGACCAAAATAGAGTGAATTGCAGTAATCCAGCCTCGAAGTTACAAAGGCATGGATGAGCTTTTCCAGGTCTTTATGCGGGATATACTGCCTGGCCTTAGAAATAAGGCGGAGTTGGTAAAAACTGGATCTAACAACAGCAGACACTTGTTTATCAAGTTTAAAAGAGCTGTCAGGTAACACGCCCAGATTCCTAACAGTGTCGGAAAAGGAACTAGTGAGAAAACCAAAAGCATCACGAAGTTTGGCACGGAGAACGTTACTGCCAAAAACCACAATTTCAGTTTTCTTATCATTGAGGATAAGAGTATTTGCCAGGAGCCATTGCTTGACCTCACGCATGCACTCTCGAAAACAATTCAAGGACAAAGCTAGGTCATCATTTAACTCAAAGTAGATCTGAATGTCATCGGCATAATAATGAAAAGCGATGTGATATTTCTCAAAGATAGCGCTTAAAGGAAGCATGTACAATGAGAACAGAGTAGGGCCTAACACAGATCCCTGAGGGACACCACAGCAAACAGGTACAGCGGAGGAAGAGGAAGTGGCCAGGTGAACCGAGGAGAGCCGATTGGAGAGGTATGATTTAAACCAATCCAGAGCAGCACCCTTGATGTCTACAGTGTGCTCAAGTCTCGCCAATAGGATGTTATGATCAACCATATCAAATGCCGACGATAGATCCAATAGCACTAGGACCGAGGAGCGTCCATTATCGGCCATTATTAGAAGGTCATTAAGAACTCGGAGCAGCGCTGACTCAGTGCTATGATGTGGTTTGAAGGCCGATTGGAATTTATCATTAATGCTATTCTCATCCAGGTAGGCCTGGAGTTGAAGCAAAACTATCTTCTCAAGAATTTTGGCCAAGAACAGAAGCTTGGAAATCGGCCTATAGTTCGCATAATCATTATAATCGAGGTTCCTTTTTTTAAGAACAGGCTGAATTATAGCATGTTTAAAGGCTGATGGTACGCAGCCGGAAAGCAAAGAAGAGTTCAAAAGGGAGAATATACTAGGTCCAATTGCACTGAAACAGTCCTTAACTATACGAGATGGAAGAACATCATATACGGGATTAGTATTGTTCCGTTGTTCAACTAGACGCTTTAGAGTAGGGAGTGAAATGGGTTCAAACTGATAGAAGGAAGAGGAACAGTCAGGGGTAAACGCAGGGCCTGTCATTAAAGGAAGAGCAGATTTAAGAGATGAGACTTTATCTAAAAAATAATTTAAAAATTGTTCGCAAAGAACCGGGGAGCACGGCAGCGGCATAGTGGGGCAGGGGTTGACCACAGAGTTAAACATTTTAAATAAAATTCGAGGATTGTTACCATTGGTAGAGATAATTTTTGAAAGGAAAGCTGCTTTAGCCATTTTGGCAGCAGTTTGAAACTTCAAGCGGCTAATACGTAGGATGTCGTAAGATGCCTGGAGTTTATCTTTCCTCCACCTCCTCTCATCACGCCGACACACACGTCGTAGAGCGCGAACAGAGTCACTTAACCAGCATTGTGAATAAGTTCTGGGGCGCTTCATTTTAACAGGTGCAACAATGTCGAGGATGGAGGAACATGTAGTTAACAGCGTATTGGCAAAATTCTCAACCGTATGAGGGGTAAGACAATCTGACGTAATAGATGCAGAATTCACAAAAGAAGCAGAGAAATTCACCACAGTATCAGCATTAACAGTACGCATAGGGCAAAGAGGAGCCTCAAGGTGTAATCCAATATTACCTAGGTCAACATCGAAGATAACCGGGGAGTGGTCAGAAAGACCAGTATTTCTAATATCCTTAATGCATATATCCACACCATATGTAAAGACCAAATCAAGGGTATGGCCTTTAACATGGGTTGGTTCATTCACCCACTGAGTAAGATTAAAAGAGTCAGTCAATGCAAGAAAATCTTTGACCAATTGGTCATCCATACAGCAGACATGTATATTAAAATCACCAGAAATAATAACAAAGCCATATTTAAAAAGAATGGATCCCAAAAAGTCAGCAAATTAAGAAATAAACATCTTGTGGTATTTAGGCGGACGATAAACCACAACACACAGAGTAGTCCGAGAGCCAGTCAGCTCCAATAACTGAGCTTCAAAGCTAGAGTAGATGGGGGAGGGTAGCAGCCGAGCTTCATGTTTGTTTTTAAAAACCGAGGCTAAGCCGCCACCTCTGCCAGTGAGCCTTGGTGAGCTAAAAAAAGCACAGTCAGGAGGGAGAAGCTCAGAGAAGGGGATGAACTCACCTGGAGAAGTCCACGTCTCCGTCAGAAATAGAAGGTCCAGTCCCGTGGTGAGGAAAAAGTCATTTAAGAGAAAAGCCTTATTCGAGAGAGACCTGACGTTAAATAAAGCCATCCGAGTCCGAGGAGCTAGGTCATTAGCGGTGGCCCGTCGCAGAGTGCTGAGGTTGTTATGTTGAACACCACAACCGAGCGACGTTATCCAGGACCGAATAGGGAGGCAAGCCACTGGGCGGGCAGGGTAGGTTTGAAGGCCAGCAAGGCAGATCCAACGATGACTCAACAGTTTAGCCGCGGAGCGGCTCCTGGAATAGTGGATGAAACGTGAAAGCTCACGGCTTGTAAAAGGGTAATCCGTAGCCATGGCTCTAAGATAAGCCTTGAAGCGGACGCGAACGCCACTCCTTCTACCCCGTTTCCTGAAGCGTTTCTTACGCAGAGTGGAAAAAGGTAAGTAGGTCACACTGGTGGGGGAAACGGGCATCAAGGGGATTGCATCGCCCAAGGTCCCACAGAGGTCCAGTCGTTGGGGATAGGAAAACCGAAGATTCAGGAGCGTGTCTCTGTCATAAGTAATTAGCGTACAGTCACCTAGTGAACATAAAACCAAAGATAAAACAACAAGGAGTGCTACGCCAAGGCGAAGTCGAAGACGGCCTGCCATGCACACCGGCGCCATCTTGAAACTGCTCGCTTCACTCTTAAACCAGCTTTTATGACAAGTATAGACTCTAAACTGTGAACCCTTCATGGTTTTAAGTACATTTAAAGTCTGGATGGACGTTTGTGTTCTGAATGTGATTTTCACACATTCATTGAGGAAGAATCCATTTTGCTGTGAGGGGAACTCTTGGAAAGATCAAACCGACGACACAGAAGCAAAAACTCATCAAAGAAAATCAAAGTTACATCAGAAAATCTTCTTCCATTCATCAGCGTCTGTTCTGACATCAACATTTCATTCACATCATTATCAGCTGACACACTCACTAATATTCACACACACTCGTGTCCCAGCTGCAGTTCATCGGTTACTTAGAGGAGTCCAAATGTAACCAACAGTTGACAGAAGAACAAACTTCAGCTTCTTTAAACCGTCAGCAGCTGTCAGTGAAACTCAAACTTTGCTTCAGGAACAGAAACTAAACATTTCCACAGCTGAAACAGAAACTCACCTTCAGCAACAACGATCACAAACTGTGTGAATGAAGCTGATGATGAAGATCCACCCAAACCACAGCTGTACTGTCCAGAGTCAGACTCAGTCAGCTTTGAGATGCTCACATATAAAACATGAGAACCAGTCCATTCATATTCAATGCTGTATCTGCCTGTTTGAGCTCTGACATCAGTTGTATTAATGAGAATGTTTTCTCCTTCACATTCTTCTCTGCAGAACATCTTCCATGTTCCTGGAGAATTAAAGGAGAATCCAGCTTTAAAATCTCCTCCAATGACTTCATAGTGAAGAATCTGAGCATCGGTGACTTCAGGGTTTCCATCCTGCAGAGCTGTTGGAAACATGAACCATCAACAGTTACTGTTTGTACTTCCTGTAAGAAGCTGCAGTCTGATCACAACATTCACACACAGACACACTGAGACTAAAGTCTGAATAACAACAATGATTCATGTCAAATACATTTTATTGTCTAAAGTGGTGGAAAATCTTCTTCCAGTCGACACGACTCAAAATATATCTGAACATGTTTCCTATGCATGAATAAAATGACAATAAAAGATGAAGATAAACAAAACATGTAAATGACTCATAACTCCTCTGTGTGGTACTTGTAGTAATTATGTGTTGAGAGATTGAAGCAACAGCTCAACATGCAAGTTTTTCATGTGTTTCATCCACAGGAAGTGATGTCATCATTTAGTTTAAATGTACTGCTGGTGTCAAAGTTCATGAAGCAACAACAAAAACAGTGATGAAGTTTTTATTTGTTGTAACTTTGCTTTACTGAGGGTGATCGTGGCTCAAGAGTTGGGAGTTCACCTTGTAACCTGAAGGTTGCTGGTTCGAGCCCCGGCTTGGACAGTCTCAGTCGTTGTGTCCTTGGCCAAGACACTTCGTTTTTTTTTTTCTTTGAGGACGTAACAAATACTTGCAATGAACGACATGTTATTGAGTAATTTATGACTCTATTTTAAAGCTCTGAAGCCAAACTCAGCAGCTGATGTGAGTCAGTTACTTTATGTGAATGATTTCAGTTCATTCCAGCATTTAAACTCTGTGCAGTCGTATTTCTGTTCAGCTCCAACAGGACAAACAGGAAGAATTAGCAAATAACTTTTCACACAACTCTGGGTTTGAAGATGCTGACAGATTTCACTCACAGGTTTATATTTGTCTGCAGGTAGTGATGTCATTTTGTCAAATCTATATGCACTGTGGGAGTGAACTGTGAATAGTCACAGTGAAGAAACATGAACATGTAACAGTAAAAGCAACAAAATGTGTTTTTGTCTTTCAAAGAAAAATTCATTGACTTGATCAACAAGTTTGTATTTTCAAATAATAACTGAAAGTATCAGGTGGAGTTTTTACTTTGATATTACAGGTTATTTTGAGGACGTAACAAACACTTGTAAGAAACCATCTTTGAAAGGACGAATCCTAAAGCCAAAGTGAGCAGCAACATGTCCATGAATGTCTCACTGTGATGGTTTCTTCTGTCCATACTGGCCACAAACACATCCATGGAATCATGAATAAAAGCAGTTTGAATGGAAGAAGCGTCCATGAAAGTGACTCATAGCTGACTCTGATCATCATGTTTAACAACAGAAACATGTTGAAGAAGGAGAGTGACAGAAAGAACAAGTGAATGTACTCACAAAGGAAGAAGCAGCAGATCAGAGTGTGACGGACTTTCATGATGAGGCTCTGATGGTTTACTGCTGCCTCTCTTCTTCTTCACTGGAAACCAGGAACTTATGACGCCTCACTTCTCTAACTGAAGGAGTCCCTCCTCCAAACACCACAGCACCTCTACACTCCTCATTTGTCTGAAACAGTTGCAACTTCCTGTTAAAACATATTTAACCAGTCTGAGTTTAACATGCGCCTGAAGAGGGAAGCAAACATGAATGCTGCATCAAAGCAGTGAGTGAGCATTTGATAGCTATTCTTTTATTGGACATTTTTTCAGATTGAAATCTCATATGCAGTGTAGTGACTAACGCGTCATTAAGTAACGTGTTACAGTAACTAGGTTATTATTGTTGTAAAGAGCACGGTAACTAGTTATTATGCCAAAATCAGGAACTCCTTAATCATTACTGAGATTTAGATAGAGTTGTTATTCGTTACTTCTCGCGGTGGCTATTGTGGAGCTTCCACAGATTCAGTAACATTAGCAAGTGGTGGAAGCCAGCAGGTGGATGAGGGAAAGGGGAGGCAGGAGGAGAGACCCGAGGAGGCTGCCGGTCCGAGTGTCAGGTGAACTGAACTTCAGGTAAGAAGTTATGACCTGCAGTCTATCTGGGTCAGATATAAACCAAGTTTAGGTGGAGTTTATTTTAGCTGTGCTGACTTTTTACAGTCAGTTACAATAACTCGTACTGCGTACTAGCTAGCATGGGTGGGTGCTATGATGTTACTGATAGTGAACTTTTTTTTCATAAGGTTAGTTAGTAGAGTTGCCAATGGCTCCTTAAAAATGGAGTCATCTCGTATTCAAAGAAAATATTATATTGAGCTGAAAAGAAATGCAGTTTGTCCCGGACTTCAGCTACAATGAAAAAGACACAAAGCTGGATTTTTTCTGTCTTTGCTGCACAGCTGCCTCTTCTTCTCTCATTCTCTCCCCTCTCTCCTGTTTCTACTTCAATCATGAAACTGATCAATGATCAGCTGATCGTCTCTCTTGTTTGTTTATCGCCCAATTTGCGCTAGAAAGAGGAAACCAGCAGATGAACAACATGCACATTATCTTTTCCTTTCTATTGGTAGGTGGCACAGTGCACTTGTGGCAAGTAAGCAAGCTAGAAGACTGGCAGTCTTGCTGGTATCCAGTTACAGAAGCAACACGTTAACAAGAGAATTCTGAGTAAAACCAAAGTTACTTTCCCTAGTAACTAGTTACTTTGACAGTAATGAGTAACTTGAAGTAATTGATTTACTTTTGATAGAAGTAACTAGTAATGTAAGTACGTTACTAACTTAAAGTAACTTTCCCAACACTGATTAACATACAGTCATATAGTGAATGATATTAGGGGATTCCCAATATCACATCAGTTTTGACCTTTGACCTCTTCTTCAAGGTCAGACAAGTTTAAACTTTCATGAGATCAAAGTTTTATGAAACATATTTTATCTTTAAACACTCCGAGAAGTCAGCTGAGACTGAAGAAGAGACTTTGAGTGACAACATGTTTCCCCCACTGAGAACACAACAGCCCAAAGAACACAATCAACTTTCTGGAAGATCCTTACATGGATGATCGAGCATGCATCAGGACACCTTAATAAACACCTTTTCAGACTAAATCTGGTGTTAAAGTCTTACTGATGGGTGCTTTAATACTTTACAGTTTTTTCTGAATGCTTAAACCCTAACTGTGATTCCTGTAGCACAATCTCTAAAACTATTCAGACTTATAGCAAAACCACTCACTGAGTTTGCAAAACTAAAAGCACAAAAACTGCTTTGCACTCAGTTTGCAATTTTGTAACACACACTTTGCAAAACTGTAGGCACAATTCACTGCACAACACTCAATTACCAAATTTCCAACACACTCCTAGCAAAAGTATACACATGTATGGCTATCATTAACTCTAATTTGCCAACTGTCTGGCACACTTTCACATGTGAAAACTTTTTTAGATAATTAGTTCACTTTGCAATCAGCCTAAGCACTATAATACAGGTAAGCTGTGTGTGCGGAGTACAATGGAGGGAGCAGAAAGAGTGAGAAGTAGAGGAGGCCGAGGAAGAGGACGTGGAGGGGAAGAAGTAGGATGAAGAGGACAACAAGGACAAGGAGGAGCAAGAGGAAGACGAGGAGGGGGGAGAGGAAGATGAGGAGGGGGGAGAGGAAGGGTAGGAAGAGTAAGAAATAGAATTGCTGATGACATCAGAGCTACAATAGTGGACAATGTAATCAACCATGGAATGACCCTGAGGGTAGCTGGCCAACGGGTCCAGCCTAACTCGAGCCGCTACACTGTAGCAAGCATCATAAGGACATCTTGAAATGAGAATCGGTGAGTACAGTCACTTCGCACAAAGATTTGTAGCACTGCCATATGCCAATGAGAAACACACCAATACCATTGATGTAAAAATACTGAAATTGTTACTTTACAGAATTGCTAGATGACCAGATGCTGGGGGCAGAGGAAGCATGTTCACTGCAGACCAAGTAACCCATAGAGTCATTATGGCGATTGCAAATAATCCTATACTTGGAAATAAACACTTGTGTTTGTTTTGATGTGTTTGAATAAACACCAGTACTTGAAGTTTGGATCCCTCTATGCTTATGGATCTATGACAGAAGTATGAGCTCACACTGACATAGCCTACCTTGTGCACAGAGAAAGCAAAAGCCAGATGTGTTTTGTATTCATACCATCAGTGTGCAGTTGGCGCATTGTGTGCTTAGTAGATGATGGCTTGTGTGTACTGTTTGATACGGAAACACCATTTTTACAAAGGTGTGAAGAGTTAATCTAGCTGTGTTTGCTTTTGCAAGAGAACGACAATGTTTTGATTATTGGGTGACAGTCAAAGGAGCTTGCAAAGAAAAGCGTCTGGACTTCTTTAAGTTGCTTGAAGACATTTCACCTCTCATCCGAGAAGCTTCTTCAGTTCTAAGGTCAAATGGTGGAGAGTCCCAGATAGAAACCTAGTGGGAGTTTCCCCCCACAGAGGGACAAAAGGACCCCCTGATGATCCTCTAATCGCCTGAGCCAAGGTGGGAAACTGGGTGTGGGTCCCAATCAGCCGGAGTTTCGGGTGTGCTCATTGTGAAACCTGGCCCCACCTTATCATGTGATTTCCTGAGGTCAGATGGCCCAGGATGTGAGTGGGCGTTAAGGCGTCTGGGAAGGATCTCAAAACTGGATTATAGATGGCAGAGAGTTGGTGTCGTAAGCCCCGCCTCTGTTCAAAGATGGTCGCTCACAGTGGACATAGATGGCTTCTTTCACTCCTCTTTCAAACCATCTGTCCTCTCTGTCCAAAATGTGAACATTGGCATCCTCGAAAGAGTGACCTTTGACCTTTAGATGCAGATGGACTGCTGAGTCTTGTCCTGTGGAGGTGGCTCTTCTGTGTTGTGCCATGCACTTGTGACTCAGCAGTCCATCTGCATCTTAAGGATAAAGGACACTCTTTCGAGGATGCCAATGTTCACATTTTGGCCTCAGGGTCATTCCACGGTTGATTACATGGTCCACTATTGTAGCTCTGATGTCATCAGCATTTCTATTTCTTACTCTTCCTACCCTTCCTCTCCCCCCTCCTCATCTTCCTCTCCCCCCTCCTCGTCTTCCTCTTGCTCCTCCTTGTCCTTGTCGTCCTCTTCATCCTACTTCTTCACCTCCACGTCCTCTTCCTCGGCCTCCTCTACTTCTCACTCTTCCTGCTCCCTCCATTGTACTCCGCACACACAGCTTACCTGTATTATAGTGCTTAGGCTGATTGCAAAGTGAACTAATTATCTAAAAAAGTTTTCACATGTGAAAGTGTGCCAGACAGTTGGCAAATTAGAGTTAATGATAGCCATACATGTGTATACTTTTGCTAGGAGTGTGTTGGAAATTTGGTAATTGAGTGTTGTGCAGTGAATTGTGCCTACAGTTTTGCAAAGTGTGTGTTACAAAATTGCAAACTGAGTGCAAAGCAGTTTTTGTGCTTTTAGTTTTGCAAACTCAGTGAGTGGTTTTGCTATAAGTCTGAATGGTTTTAGAGATTGTGCTACAGGAATCACAGTTAGGGTTTAAGCATTCAGAAAAAACTGTAAACACCGGGTGATCGCGGCTCAAGAGTTGGGTGTTTGTCTTGTAATCGGAAGGTTGCCGGTTCGAGCCCCAGCTCGGACAGTCTTAGTCGTTGTGTCCTTGGGCAAGACACTTCACCCTCCCGCCTACTGGTGTTGGCCAGAGGGGCCGATGGCGCGATATGGCAGCCTCGCCTCTGTCAGTCTGCCCCAGGGCAGCTGTGGCTACACCTGTAGCTTCCTCCACCAGTGTGTGAATGAATAGTGGAGATGTAAAGCGCTTTGAGGGCCCTGAAAAGCACTATATAAATGCAATCCATTATTATTATAGAGAAAACAAGTTTTTTTTTCTTTTCTCTCTCATTGGTTATTAAAGGAACTTTAATATATTTTAATTCCACCTGACACCTCCACAGGGTTTCAATATAAAGAGTTCAGAGAGTTGAAGACATCCCAGCACAATGCAGAGGCCATCAGGGAAGGTCCAGTCTGGTTTGTGTTGTCATGTTTGTATGTTAAACAGTGAAAATGCTCCTTAAGTTTTAATCAAGTCACTCATTACAAATCATTGTTTTTAAGTAAACAAAATCGAGTTCTATTCATTGCACATAAATGTCACGATCTGGGGAAAACGCATGGATGGTTTTTGATAAATTGGCACGCCCGTGTAGCGTGCTGGCTAGAGCCACATGCGGCAAAGGTTAACAATGGGTTGCAAGAGGAACGCAGCTACTTTAGTAACATCCCGTGCACTGATCACAGATGAGAGAATGAACAAAGTGAAGAAACACTTGCAGCACCTGAGGTAAGCGGAAGCTGACGCACGCTGCTCCAGGGAGGAGCTTGATTTCCATGTCGTAGGAATGATGCGGGGGTAAGGTAGACGGTCGCTTCTTACTGAAGACTTTGGAGAGATCATGATAGACCTGAGGGATCTTGTCCAGCCAATGGGCTCTGGAAGAGGAGCTTCTGTGGAATCCATTCTGGTCTTAGGAAAGAGGCAACAATGTAGACACTGGAGACCCCGGCCCAAGATCTGACACAATGACAAGGAGATATGGGAGTCATGCCAACAGAGCCAGGGATAGCACAGAATGAGAGGAGAGGAAGTGGAGAAAAAAAGAAACTGGATCTCCTCCTGGTGGTCCCTGATGGACATGCTGTGTCTGGAACTGAATGGGGTAGGCTTAGTTGGACGTGGAGTAGACCAGCTAAGTTCTGGTCGATGAAGTTTTCAGCTGGCTATGGTCTCGGAGAGCCTCAAGAGGAGAACTGTTGGTGTTTCAGGTGAAATGTTACCTCAACCTGGAAATGAGAGGGGTTTGAGGGGTGGGATGTAGAGGACACTAGGGGCGGCGATGTCCGGCCGGCTTCGGGTAGCCTCCCCAGTTTCATGGGCTTCTCAGTGGCGTTAGCAGCTGCTCCTTCAGAAGAGGGAGGAGGTGGAGGAGGTGTAGAAGTCAAAGCCCTGATGTCAGAGACAACACAACAAACACCTGAAAACTGTGTGTGCTGCAGCACTGAACAAATTAAAATCTTATGGTCTGATACACGTTATTTGTGCATTTACTTTCTGTTTTTGTTGTTTGTGTGGAGTTGTATTTTTCTGCACACTTGATATAATGTTTGGTAGCTTTCAAAAACAGCCAACAGTTTCAAAGATGTAAGAAAATAAAAAGTTACAAACCTAATAAAAATGAAGGAAGTAACATTCTGGAAATTCAATGAATGCCAGCAACCTCTGCTAGAGAAGTTACAATTCAGAAGAACAACCACAACATAAATGAGAACATTGCTGCGAAAAATAAGCTTCGTTCCTCTTTGTTCTAACCATGAATCAGTTTCACATGCTGATATTCATATGCAGCTGCTGGTGTTACCCCCACCCTCCCTTTTCTCCTGTATTTTAAATGAAATAGTCCATGAGAAAACATCAGTCCTCTGACACCTGACTGCAAACTGACAACGCTCACTTTCTTTAGCTGATCTGAAGTTAGGTTAATATGACATATTACATTACTTATCTGAGAAAAATAAAGTCAAAATACAGCTGTATGAAACCTTACACCATTACCACAGGAATTAAATGGATAAGTAGGAGCCAGGTACTGCAAATCAAATGCAGCCTTTTGGGTCTTACTTACCTGGATGCATAAAGACATAAAAGACTTAACATTAAGAACCATAAATACTGATATGACTGCGTTAACAATTCAATTAGTCTTGATGATTAAATTAGTTCTGATTGATTCTAGAAATCTAAAATGATTGATTAACTTTATTGTGCAAAGTGCAAATATCGACAAGAATCCACTTTTTACAGAATTGAGGCTAAACTTTAAATTGAAATTCATGGAAAACATGATAATTTTAAGAGTTTTGTAAGATTTTCAACCTTGAGAGCTGGTTTAACTACAGGCAGCTTTATGAATACTGGCCTTGGTACCTTCTCCAGTAGCTTTTGCATTGGTTATACATGACACCAGTGCTGCACAGCAGAACAAGCTGGGCCCATGATCACTCTTTAAGTTGTCACTGCAGAAGTTTACACCCTTCGATCCACTTTCAATAACAGTGTAATTGCAAAGTGTACATGAATGAGCAGTGAACCTCAAGCCCAGATGCATAAACCTCTGACTCATTTCTGTTTCTACATCGTCAGTTTGTTTCTTCACATCCTTTTCTTGGGTCCGTCATAGTCCCTCCCACCACGTATGTGTTCAGAGGAGTGGAAAGAGAGAGGAGTCAAAGCCAGAGATTTCTAACAGAGCTCTAATGAAACAGTAAACCATCAGAGCTTCGTTATGAACACCCTTCACAGTTTGATCTACTTCTTCTTCATTTGTGAGTATATTGGCATATTTTTGTGGCACTTATGTTTCTTACTTTTCTTATTGTTACACATGGTCATCTCAGTCAGCTGTGAGTTGCTTTAATGGGCAGCTTTTCCCTTCTTGTTAACTGCTGGGACACAAAGCTCATTCTGTGCCACTGTGGTTATCGTTCTGCTTCTTTTTCACTGATTGTTAAAGCTTTCTTTATTTTAGGGATGCAACTGATGGCAAATAGGCGTAGCATTAAAACATAATCAGTGATTAACCTACCAATTAATTTAGTGAATAAATATCTTGATGTATGCTCAATCATCCGGGTAAGGAAATCCCAAACAGCTGATTCTGTTCATCTGGATGTAGAGTTTTCAGTGGAAGAAACATTTCATCACTCATCCAGGTGACTTCTTCGGTCTCAGCTGACTGCAGGATTCATTATGCAAACAGTACATTTGCATAATGACTGAAACCAGCCCAGTAAGGGAACTGGGAGATAAGCAGCTTATGGCCATACCACCCTGAGCATGTCCGATCTTGTCTGATCTCAAAAACTAAGCAGGGTTGGGCTTGGATAGGACTTGGATGGGAGCCTGCCTGTGAATGCCAGGTGGTGTGAGTGTGTTTCAGAGCCCAGCACAGAAACAGCTTTAGTGAAGGTTACAAATGATCTTCTTATGGCCTCTGACAGTGGACTCATCTCTGTGCTTGTCCTGCTAGACCTCAGTGCAGCGTTCGATACTGTCGACCATAATATCCTATTAGAGCGATTAGAACATGCTGTAGGTATTACAGGTACTGTGCTGCAGTGGTTTGTATCATATCTATCTAATAGACTCCAGTTTGTGCATGTAAATGGAGAGTCCTCTTCACACACTGAGGTTAATTATGGAGTTCCACAGGGTTCAGTGCTAGGACCAATTCTGTTTACATTATACATGCTTCCCTTAGGCAGTATCATTAGAAGACATAGCATACATTTACACTGCTATGCAGATGACACCCAGCTCTATCTGTCCATGAAGCCAGATAACACACACCAATGAGTTAAACTGCAGGAATGTCTTAAAGACATAAAGACCTGGATGGCTGCTAACTTTCTGCTTCTTAGTTCAGATCAAACTGAGGTTATTGTACTCGGCCCTGAAAATCTTAGAAATATGGTATCTAAGCAGATTCTTACTCTGGATGGCATTACCTTGGCCTCCAGTAACGCTGTGAGGAACCTTGGAGTCATTTTTGACCAGGACATGTCCTTCAACGCACATATTAAACAAATATGTAAGACTGCTTTCTTCCATTTGCGCAACATCTCTAAAATTAAAAATATCCTGTCTCAGAGTGACGCTGAAAAACTAGTTCATGCATTTATTACTTCCAGGCTGGACGACTGTAATTCATTATTATCAGGATGTCCAAAAAACTCCCTGAAAAGCCTTCAGCTAATCCAAAATGCTGCAGCAAGAGTCCTGACAGGGACTAGAAAGAGAGAGCAGATTTCTCCTGTTTTGGCTTCCTGTTAAATCCAGAATTGAATTCAAAATCCTGCTCCTCACATACAAGGTCTTAAATAATCAGGCCCCATCTTATCTTAATGACCTTGTAGTACCATATCACCCTATTAGAGCACTTCGCTCTCGCTCTGCAGGCCTACTTGTTGTTCCTAGAGTATTTAAAAGTAGAATGGGAGGCAGAGCCTTCAGTTTTCAGGCCCCTCTTCTGTGGAACCAGCTTCCAGTTTGGATTCAGGAGACAGACACTATCTCTACTTTCAAGATTAGGCTTCAAACTTTCCTTTTTGCTAAAGCATATAGTTAGGGCTGGACCAGGTGACCCTGAATCCTCCCTTAGTTATGCTGCAATAGATGTAGGCTGCCGGGGGATTCCCATGATGCATTGAGTTTTTCCTTTCCAGTCACCTTCTTCACTCACTATGTGTTAACAGACCTCTCTGCATTGAATCATATCTGTTATTAACCTATGTCTCTCTTCCACAGCGTGTCTTTATCCTGTCTTCCTTCTCTCACCCCAACCAATCACAGCAGATGGCCCCGCCCCTCCCTGAGCCTATAAATAAAATTGATTTGTATTGAACTCCGGTCTTAATAGACTGGTCATTTAAAATAGTTTGTCACTTTAATTATAAAATATCATATTTTAAATCTTTTTTACAAAATGTACAAAGTTCCCCTCCATTGTAGACACTAATATTCTAATAAAAACTTTTTCACAGTCCAGCTGTTTGGTACCTTAGATTATGGTTTAGCAACAGCTGATAAAATAACTCCACCTCTCTCTGTTCACTGATGCTCTCATTTTGTTTGTTTGTTTTGTTCTTAAACTTGCAGCAGAGCCTGTTACAGCAGGTGGCGCTTGAGGCGGCTGCTGACATGGCCTTTGCCCAAGAGTCAGCTCTGCTCTCAGTGTGTCTGTGTGTGAATGCTGTGATCAGACTGCAGCTTCTTACAGGAAGTACAAACAGTAACTGTTGATGGTTCATGTTTCCAACAGCTCTGCAGGAGGGAAACCCTGAAGTCACCGATGCTCAGTTTGTTTACTATGGAGTCATTGGAGGAAATATTACAGTTCCTCTTGTTTTTCAATCATCTGGAACATGGAAGATGTTCTGCAGAGAAGAATGTGAAGGAGAAAACATTCTCATTAATACAACTGATGTCAGAGCTCAAACAGGCAGATACAGCATTGAATATGAAATAGAATCAGTTTATGTTTTATATGTGAGCATCTCAAAGCTGACTGAGTCTGACTCTGGACAGTACAGCTGTGTTTTGGGTGGATCTTCATCATCAGCTTCATACGAACGGTTCGTGATCGTTGTTGCTGAAGGTGAGTTTCTGTTTCAGCTGTGGAAATGTTTAGTTTCTGTTTCTGAAGCAAAGTTTGAGTTTCACTGACAGCTGCTGACGGTTTAAAGAAGCTGAAGTTTGTTCTTTATAAAAATCTCAAATCTGGAAAACTTTGGTATTGCAATATTTTGAAGGAATAAATCGGTCGCAAATAAGATTTTTTTTTCTCACTGTGCTTAAAGCTGATAATTCAGTAATAAATAAGACTGTAATCTAATCTATTAAAATCTAATGATGTGCAGATTATGAAGCAGCATCAGTGGCTTCTGCAGCACTGATAGTAACTATTGATTGTTTGTCTCTTTAACAGCACTGCTGGATGGAAACGATGATCAGCTGAAACACTTTGATAAAGAAACTGGAAGCTCTCTCACAGTCGGATGTTCCTTTAATCAACCTGGAAACACAAAGTTCTTCTGCAGAGGAGAGTGTGGAGGACACAACACTCTTGTTCAAACAGATGATGTCAAAGCTCAGAGAGGCAGATACAACATTGGATATGCTTCACATACAGATCCAGGAGTTCTGTATGTGAGCATCACACAGCTGACCAAGTCTGACTCAGGACGGTACAGATGTTACCTGGGTGGTTCATCCAGAGAGTTTGAGGTCACTGTCACAGACGGTGAGTTTTTACTGACATTAATCAAATGTTGTCAGAGTGGAGCTGTTCAGCTGTTCCTTATTTCCTGTCATATATCTGCTGTTCCAGTGGTGGATGTTCATGTTGAACACGAGCAAAGTTTCTAATAATGAGCTCAGTGTCTGTACAGTGATCCCTGTGCGCCAACAGCTCAGGCTGCAGACTGCTCTGAGTGTTAGACTGTTTCTCCCACTGAAAAAGTTACATGCAGATGAACAGAATCAACCTTTTGGAGTTTTTCTACTCTGTACAATGTAAAATAAAGGGGAGAAGCCTTATGAAGACTTTGCCGTGGTCACAGACGCCCCGTCTACCTGCTTTCAAATCTCCTGTTTTTGAGGATCAGCCTCAACAGAAGACGTAAAGATGAGAACTGATGAAACAGCTTGTTTCAGACAGAGAATGATCTGAGGGGCTGCTCCAACACACGAGGCTCAACTGTAAAAACACAAAGTTACTGTAGTGCAGTCCAAGAATAAAAATACATGGAAGCATTAATGAGCAGAATAGGTCCACTTTAACGTCTCTGGTAGCTAAATAATATTTTTATTGATCATTGCAGTTGTTAGTGTTTCAAAAATCTGTATATAAAAGATAAATAACACAAATATTTAATTTATTACTTTCACAGTCTTTGCGAAGAAAATTAAGAAAATGAAGTTGTTCACATTTTTTCCTTTATTTTCTCCTCTGGGGCTTCTGTCTAGATTTTTATTTATTTTATTTATTTTAGTTCACGTATCTAACCACAGCTAAAGCTCTCTGATCTTTTTCACCAGTCATCCCATCATTAACTGGACAGAACCAGCATGGGCTGTATGTGGGTCTGACTCTGACGGTCACCGTCATCCTGGTCTCAGTGTCTGTGCTGATATTCTACAAGAAACGATCCTCTAAACGAAAAGGTGAGACAACAGGAGCACGGGTGACACTTTCCATTTCTCACAGTAATGAACGTTTTAGTCGTTGGCGTCTCTTTACAGTTAAATAACGTTTTGGAAACACACATTTTTTGTATTCAGAATATTTTCCCATAGAAGATTTGAAAATGCAGTGTGTTTCTGTCACGGTTAGCGCTGGCCGACCGTGGGGATGTGGGGAAAGGAGGACCCAAATGCTGGACTTATTTACAGTGCAGTAAATATTCACATAAATAATCCCGTGGATTCCCCTGACTCCCATGTTGTGTCTTCCTCCTCAATAAGTCTGTGCCTCGTGCTCTCCACCCCCATGTGTCTGCACTCCCCGTGCTCGCTGCTCTCTGGCTTTGTGAACAGATGAACATTTCAAGACATCAGATTTATTTGCAGGGACCAGTTGCACCTGACCTTTCACCTGTAATAGTTTAAACTCACCTTTGTGCTTTTTTCAGATGTTCCTGTGGAAACACAGTATGCTGATGTCACAGAGGTGAGTTTGGGGAACTTTGAATCTTTTAAACTGTTCAAGAGTCCAGTGAAGAAAACTCAAAACAAGAAAAAGTTTTAACGTCACGAATTTCTTCACAAATAAAATTTCAATCATTAAAGGAAAAAATTACCAATAATCATCCCACAGATGTAATATTATCTACAGCTACTCTTAGTACCATTGATGTTAAGTTAGACTCTTTTTCTCCAATTGATCTTTCTGAGTTAACTTCAATAATTACTTCCTCCAAACCATCAACGTGTCTTTTAGACCCCATTCCTACAAAACTGCTCAAAGAAGTCCTGCCATTAATTAATTCTTCGATCTTAAATATGATCAACCTATCTCTAATAATCGGCTATGTACCACAGGCCTTCAAGCTGGCTGTAGTTAAACCTTTACTCAAAAAGCATCTCTAGACCCAGCAGTCTTAGCTAATTATAGGCCAATCTCCAACCTTCCTTTACATCTACATGGTGTATATATAATGTATAATTATTTATCCAATTAATTATTTTTTTTGTTAAAAGAAAAAGGTCTATGGATAATATTCACTCAGTTTGAATATCATACTTGGGGTGTCTGGCCCACAGTGGTTGTCAGAGGAGTGGGTTGGTCCTGTGTGTCGCCCTTGGTGTATGTATGAGGGGTGGTTTGCTAAGTTGGGGGTGGATACCTTGGCAGTCATGCAGGGGGCTGTTTTTTTTCTCTGTCATGTGTTGGCTCTTGGCTGTGGGTGGGGTGGAAGTGGCCCTGGATATGTGGAGCAGTTGGACATGGAGAGGAGCAGGAGTGGGCTGATCCTGCCGGCTCTTTCCGGCTTCGCTCTCTTCACTTCTCTTTCACTTGATCTGCCCCCTGCGTAGTGCAGTCCTGGGGTCCTTCCTGCAGGCCCACTGCCCTATCCCTGTGCATGGCCCTCTGCTTTGGGGTGCGTGTCTCTCACCTCCAGAGTTGATGGGGGTCTAGGGGTGTGGAGCCTGGGTGGGTGGGCAGCTTGCGTGACTGGTTGTAGTGCACCTACAACACCTACAACTGGGCCGCTGCTGGTGGTGGTAGTGGGAGGCTCTGGACACTGGTGCAGACTTTCATCCATGTTTCTCACACAGCACACTGCTGTTCTCGGCTTCTTGATCTTGGCTACTTTTGGAACCAACTGGGTCTCGTGATTTCTCATCATCTCATCAACCCTCTTTGTTTTCTATGATGTTTGAATTGTTGTGATTCAGGTGATCTTGATGGGGGTCCAGATGTTCTCTCAGGACAACTGTCAACACTGCCTGGTGTGATCAACACTAGTGTGTTAACCATTGTTTGAATGTTTGGTTTCAGGGCTTTCACACACACACACACACACACACACATTAGAAATATCCTGTCTCAGAGTGAAAAACTAGTTCATGCATTTATTACTTCCAGGCTGGACGATTGTAATTCATTATTATCAGGAAGTCCTAAAAACTCCCTGAAAAGCCTTCAGCTAATCCAAAATGCTGCAGCAAGGGTCCTGACAGGGACTAGAAAGAGAGCAGATTTCTCCTACAGTGACTTCTGTTCATTGGCTTCTTTTCTCTCTTTTCAGGCGACAGACAACTCAAACAAACTCACCCATAGTGCACTGAGTTTTCTTAACAAGGCCCGTGTCTCTCCCAGCAACGCCTCCTGTAGTAACACCGATGAAGTTGTGTCCTCCGTGTCTCGAGTACGTAGGATGCCAGAGATCATCTGCTGTCCTTAACTGCAGATCATCTTCAGTGTTGCTGCCACGATTCTCTAAATGGATGAAATGAAGCTGCTTTCAGCCTCTGTGTAAATGTTCTAGAAAAGATTCAGATTGTATAATAATAATAAATATTTGTCTGTTTTTTAGAAAGTGCACTTTAAGAACTTAAGTCCTGTTTCTACATGTAAAGCCTCAAACTACCAGAACCTTAATGGAGCCACCAGAGACCTGGACCAAATCTACTCCACACTCAAAATCCCTGACCAGACTCTCCAGACTCAGAGCAGAACATGAACATCAAAAAGACAATAAAAATAAAATAAAATTAATATTTCTAGTCTGGGTTAAAAGCCAAGCCAAAAAAAGATGATGCAGTGAGTCAGAGTAGCGTCCAGTCATAAAGCTGGCCAAGCTATTTGTGAAAAATTCATGTATCTGTCATATTAGCAGTCGAAACAAAATCTTTTTAAAAGTACAGAGAAGATTGTGGTGCTGAAACTTGAAAAGTCCAGTACATTTTACGTGTGGTTGATCTTCAGAAAAACTCCTTTTACTAAACATCAAGTAGGATTAGGAACAACTTTAGAAGTTAATAACTGTCGAGATTAAATGAACCAAATGTTCAACCACTCACAAATATCCAAGTCAATAACTGTACATCAGCAAAACAAGCAGTTTTTCAGCTTATGTTTGTAAAACAATAAACTGTCATTTACAAATACTCGTCTCCAGAGTCGGAAACAGAAGCATGAAGGCTTGTGAATATGCTCCCCCCTCTTTCCTGGAATAATGTGCAGAAGGAGCCGACACTGTGGGAACAGTTTCCTCTGAAGGAGTTTAACAGCAGGACTGCTAACGTGCAATGAGAGGGGAAGAAGAAAACACTTGTAAATATTTCAGAAAATTTGGTGTTTTTTTTTTATTTCAAATATTGTACAACAAGACAAAACTGCAAACTTCACATTTGTTTCTCACTCTTAACTGAAATCTTTCACCTACCAAACAAACACATCGCTCCTCTCTTTGCAGACACGTGGCGGCACTTCTGCTGTCATTTTGTTCGTATGTAACAAAGTAAAAAGTGTACACATGAGTTTGTGACTCTCATTGAACTAACACAGCTGATGCCTCAGCGTGTTGGTGCTCTCTGCTCATATTAAATCATTTCTTATAGAACTTATTTTAACATTTCACTCAAAAACAAACAAAAAAGTCACTTCAGGGGCCAAACTGTGTTATATTTCATCAGGTCAATATCTGTGTGTTTGAGCTCCCTGCTCTGAGGGGAACTTTGATGTTCTGCTATTTTCATTTCATCTGAAACCCACACTCGGCTTCAATACCGTGGGATTCCTTAACCACAGTGTTGTATAAATTGTAGTTACACAAGAGAAACCAGCCTTCAGCTTCCATGTGAGTCTGCATTTTTCTTTTGTCTTTCTTATAGTAAATATGTTATATTTACAGAATCCACAGGCATTAATAAAGTATCCTGATCCATTGATTTGTAAATGTCATAAACACATATTTTATTCATTATATCAAATAATTCTATTTTATTTATTTGGTTCTGTATTTTTATTCAGAATAGAACAGAAAACATATAAAATGTTCACACTGAGAAAATGAACCATTTTAAGAAAACTAAGCTCATTTTGAATTTGATGGCAGACGCAGGGCGTGTTCCTCGCTGAGCAGCGTCTCCTCTTCTTTGAACAAGATGGCAAGATGCAAACCCCAAGTTGCTCCCCGATGCATCAGAGTGTGAATGTCATTAGAAAAGCACTCAGTTTAGAGACGTGCTTGTGAGATTGGGTGAATGTGGCACACTGTAAAAAAAATGTAATATAAAAGAATTTTACTGTGTATTTTATAGTTTTGTACTGTTTTTCTAGAATATCATTAAATTTACATAAATAGGCTGTGATTTTACATTTCAAATGTAAATTAATGTAAACTTGCTGTAAATGTAATAAAACATAATTTTCTTGTTTTTTAAATATATCTGTCTGTACATGTGCATATTTAGATTGTTAAAATACTTTCACAAATGTATCACAATTTCACAAATATTTGTCCGTTATTTGAAAGATTGAACTGTTAAATTCAAATGTAATGCTATGGAAAAATATATAAAATGATTCTTATAAACTTTTTTTACACCAAATAATAATAATAATTATTGTTATTTAGGGCGATCGTGGCTCAAGAGTTGGCAGTTCGTCTTGTAATCGGAAGGTTGCTGGTTCGAGCCCCGGCTCGGACAGTCTCGGTCATTGTGTTCTTGGGCAAGACACTTCACCTGCCACCTGCCAGAGGGGCCGATGGCGCGATATGGCAGCCTCGCCTCTGTCAGTCTGTCCCGGGGCAGCTGTGGCTACACCTGTAGCTGCCTCCACCAGTGTGTGAATGTGAGAGTGGATGAATAGTGGAGTTGTAAAGCGCTTTGAGGGTCACAAAAAGCCCTATATGAATGCAATCCATTATTATTTAAACCAACTGTTAACTGTATATTATATTTCTGTACATTTAAGTATTATTATTCATATTGCCGCATTCATTGACCTTGTTTACAGGTAATTTCTTTGTTTAATCACATTAAAATGTTCCCAATTTAATGTTTAAAAGCACTTGAAAAAGGCAAAATCCCATGTAAAATTAACGCAACAAACTGTATTGGCATTACTGAAAATAACTGTATTTTTACGAGAAAGTTCTTTTCTGTTATTTTATGGGATTATTTTGGCGCCCCAGCTAGAATATTACTGTTGTTTTAGGATTTTCTTTTTCACACTGCATGTTGCATATGAGAATCAGTCCATTTACCATTTAGTCTGCTGCTCAGCAGTGCTCGCTCTTCTTTGTTGTATGTTACATCTTTAACATAGTGTCACTCATGGAGACTGGCCCAGGAACAGCTGGCTCATGCAGGCATGTCATTGGTTGACGATGACGTCGGGGAGCGCTTGATTTTGTTTTGCGCTGCATTTTTATTGGTGGAGGCTGCAGTATCGTTCAGTCGTGCCCATTTAATCGTGGAAAGATAATCACTGAGCATCAAATCTGATTAATTGTGCAGCCCTGATGAACACAACAAACACCTGAAAGCATGAAACTGTGTGCTAATACTTTACACACGGGCTGTGTGTGTGTGTGTGTTTGTGTGTGTGTGTGTGTGTGTGTGTGTGTGTGTGTGTGTGTGTGTGTGTGTGTGTGTATTCCTGTCTAGCTATTTTTGTGAGGACCAACAGTCACTTGTGAGGACACACAAGCCGGTCCTCACAAATTTGAAGGTGTGTGTGTTTACTGTTCATTTCTACTGTCAGTGTGTAGTTGGTTTTTGTGTAGTTGTGCATGTTGTTGCTGATTGTTTAAAAGCTGTAAGAATTTTTTTAAAGTAACAAAGTAACACAATGTGAATCTTACAGGTCAGAAAAAACTGCAAAGAAAAACCTTACTGAGAAAAAAGAAGCTAATTTCACTCAAAGGAAACCAGCAGCTGCCAATGACTTTTAAGGAGGTATGGCATACCTCCTTAAACTCACACTCACTGTTGGTAAATTCATTATGAAATATGAAAAAAATGACTTATTCTACAAAAAAAAAAAAAAAAAACCTCAAAAAGAAATTCCCCAGAGTTCTTACCAAAATTTGTCAGAGAGAACCTTTTACAACCTTTAATAACACAGGATGCTTTGTGAAAACCAGGATTTACATTAGACCTCAGGTCCTGCTGCTCAGACTGCTTTCTCATTTCTCAGTTTCAACATGGTTGATACTTTTAATCACATCCTCCTTTTGGGTCTTATTTCCTCCTATCAGCCATAAGATGAGGGAGACACATGAGGAGAGAGGAGTCGAAGCTGTTTGATAAAGTGCTTTGTTACAATGTACTCTGTATGTAATAATCTCAGATGTTGGAGTTGAGTTTTCTTAACAAGGCCCGTGTTAAGAATTTTTTTTAAAATAACAAGGAGGCAGGAAACAAAGGAAGAAAAGAAAAAAGAGTGATGCAGAGGGGAGGAGTGTAGAGGTGCTGTGGTGTTTGGAGGAGGGACTCCTTCAGTTAGAGAAGTGAGGCGTCACAAGTTCCTGGTTTCCAGTGAAGAAGAAGAGAGGCAGCAGTGAACCATCAGAGCCTCATCATGAAAGTCCGTCACACTCTGATCTGCTTCTTCTTCCTTTGTGAGTACATTCACTTGTTCTTTCTGTCACTCTCCTTCTTCAACATGTTTCTGTTGTTAAACATGATGATCAGAGTCAGCTATGAGTCACTTTCATGGACGCTTCTATTCTGACTCTGGTTGCAAACTGCTCGGACACAAACCTCCTCCTGCTGCCAACAACAAAAAAATATGGTTCTGTATGTGAGCATCACATAGCTGACCGAGTCTGACTCAGGACGGTACAGATGTTACCTGAGTGGTTCATCCAGAGACTTTGAGGTCACTGTCACAGACGGTGAGTTTTTACTGACATTAATCAAATGTTGTCAGAGTGGAGCTGTTCAGCTGTTCCTTATTTCCTGTCATATATCTGCTGTTCCAGTGGTGGATGTTCATGTTGAACACGAGCAAAGTTTGAGCTCAGTGTCTGTACAGTAATCCCTGTGAGCCAACAGCTCACACTGCTCTCAACACTCTGTTTCTAAGTTTGTCAAATCTATTGTTAATTTTCACCGGATGGATGGAAACAAAAATCTAATTGGATGATTTTTAAATGATTCTAAATAAGTCTAACTCTCACTCCACTTTGCAAAGTCCGCCTCTCTACTTCTGATGGACTGTAGTTGTGACGGTGAACATTAAAGTCTGAGCGTCAGAGTTAATTATAGTCAGAGTACTATAGTGTATCTTTAATGAATACTCTGGCCTGTGATTGACTCTACGACACAGGAAGCTGAACACAGACACAAAGAACCATAAATGACAACAAAACACAGCAAAGTGGCTCCATTGTTTTTGTTACAGACACTTTCCTTCCTGTAAGGCATAGGTGTCAAACTCTGGCCCGCGGGCCAAATTTGGCCCGCAGCCTAATTACATTTGGCCCGCGAAGCCATACCAAATGACTATTAGAGCTGGCCTACTGGTATTATACAGCTAATATATATATTGTTTAGTATTAAGCTTTGCTTGTTCCATATTCAGTTTTTCATCAAAACGTGTTTGAGTCCATAAGAAAAGATTCATTGTTATATCTAGAGGAAGATTTTTTTTCAATAAATATTAATGTTAGCCCGCGACTTTGTTCCAGTTTTGAATTTTGGCCCACTGTGTATTTGAGTTTGACACCCCTGCTGTAAGGCCTTTGTGACTGAGGCCTTACTCGCCTGTGTGGACTCTTTACTCGTCTAATTCTTTGACCCAGTTTGTGTTGATGAGCAGAAATGTTACTGAATATGTGACAGCTGATGATCAGATCTGTTTTCTCTTTCAGTATGAAGACGACTCCAGGACTGTGATGAATTTTTCCGACGAGGCCTTTGGCTCTCTGAACAGCGCCCCCTATAGTCACAGCAGTGAAGTCATCGGGTACATCAGGTGAGTTCTGATAGCAGAGAAGTCATAATAATCAGATCTCACTGTGTTGGTGTTCGTACAACATCATATTAACTTAAATTCACTTACTGTGAAGCTTAAACCATGCATACAACTCTATTAAATAAATAAATAGAAAGTCTCCTCTCCTTCCATTCACAGTAGAAATTACAGCCTTAATCCCAACAATGACTGGACATTATTATTATTCTATGAGAGCTTTTTACTCCTGATCTGAACATTATGGCTCCATAATGAAGTGGGTTACACGTTTGGCTTGCAAGTGATTCCAGGCAGATACATTTCAGGAAGGGCAACTGGTGGGAAAAAGTAGCTTCAGTCAGCAGCATGAATAGACACTTTATGTACCTGAGCAGGTAACATGAGGCAGACGCAAAGGCTGAAGGTGAGGAAGGATTGTAGGGTTGTGTTGTTTCTGAAAGATGTACTCCTTCAGTGGAGAACTCTTTTCTCTTTTTTCCAGCAAGTCCACTATGAGAACTGGACTCCAACTTGTGCAATGTAAAGGCTCAACCCACCAGGACATGGATCCAATCAGCAGAGACTTGGACCAAACCTGCTCTGCACTCACATCACAGGAGACTCTGGATTTGATCATTTTCAAGCCTCAGGCTGAAGTTTGTTCACAGACGCTGAAAACTGAGAATCGATAAAATATAGAATCCTTTCAAAATTACTGAATTACATAATTTCTATCATAATGAATTTGCTTCTTTATGTAAATGTAATAATGATCAAAACCAATCACAGCACAGAAACAGCTCTTCCTAAAGACATCAGTGACCTGAAGATCCACAGTGACCACAGAGAGTCTCAGTTTTAGAGCGTCTCACTGCTGCCTTCAACATTGTTTATTAAATGCTAATTCAAAGACGGTTTAACATGTCAGGTCCTCGACTGACTCTCATCATATCAAAAGTTTAGAAGTTTTTATGTTTGATCCGGTAAATTCCATCAGGGGTTGGGTCTGCCTGATGCTCCTTCCTGTTACAATAGAGCTTTTCTTACAATAAAAAACTGCTGTTGTTTGTGCCATATGAATGAAAATTAAATGATCAATTGAAATAAATGAAGGGAAACATGTCAGAGCCGTTCATATTCATGTCTGTGTCTGTTTCTTGTTTAGAGTTAATCTCGGTTTGGCTTGTGTTATTCTGGCGTCTCTTTATAGGCGAGTTCTTTTTTGGGGAAGACCAAGCGCCCCAAATTTCACAAGAGAACCCTCAAATATAACTATATTATTTTTATTAGTAGAGTTATTTTCTGAAATTATTTTCAAATGGTACAATTTCCAAACTTTCTATTGACAACAGTACAGGACAGAACAAAAACAGGTTTATGTCCAGTGTTGATGATGTCACAGCGTCTCACACAGAGGCTGTTTGTCATTAATAGTCTCAGTAAGACTTTCACTGCTGCAGCAGAAAGAAGATGCAGAGGTCATTTAACAACACAAATCAGTGGTGCACATTTAAAACACAATTTAACTCAGATACAGTTCAGACTGTCCTGATGATGCAGGAACATCATGTGACTTATAAAGTGTCTGCTTATTTTTATTTGTTCTCTAAATAGCGTCAACAACATTGTAACCTTCTGATCCACGAGTCTGCTGGGACATCACGAGCGTCCAGCCCAGGAGCTGATGTACTTTATTATTTTATTCTGGTGAAAATGGGCGTGTGGCCCCCCCACACTCCCTAGCAGATCATTACATGGAGAAACCTTTGGAATGCAAGCATGCTGATCCACACAGGTATGCACACATGGGTATTCACAGACGCGGACTAAAGCTTTCTTGGCTGCTGCCTCAAAGCACACTGTGCGCTGTCTATCTTGCGTGCTGCACAATATCGTTTATTATTTAGTAAATACTGATATCTATGACTAGCTAGTTTATTGTGATGGTGCTTTGTTTTCTCTATTATTATGTTGCTCTTTGTTGTTTGCTGTCTCCTCTGTTTGTTTTTGTTTGTTTGTTTGTTTGTTTTTTTTCTCTCCATACAGGTGACCCAGGAGTTTTTTTTTTTT
Source organism: Rhamphochromis longiceps (assembly GCF_057381845.1). Lineage (NCBI taxonomy): Eukaryota > Metazoa > Chordata > Actinopteri > Cichliformes > Cichlidae > Rhamphochromis > Rhamphochromis longiceps. Next base: position 37,644,307 of record NC_140576.1, on the reverse strand, counting down.
TCTCTCTCTTCCCCCCCCTTCTCACCGTCTCTTCTCCCCTTTGGTTTTCTTTCTTTCTCTCCCCCTCTCTCTCTCATTCATTCCCCCTGTCCTATTTATTAAAAAAAAAAAAAAAAAAAAAAAAATGACAAAGGATGAACTGAAGCTCTGCCATCACGTAATGTCGCACACTGCTGTTTCTGATGTCATTTAAAAAAAAAAAAAAAAAAAAAAAAAAAAAGAAAATGGGCGTCAGTGTTTGTTTACAGCACAGCTGCAGATCCAAGTGACAGCAAGTCAAAATGATGTTACCTGTCTTTCCAACAGCCTGTATCCAGTTTGGTTATTGATCCGTTTTTATCCTTGTTTCACTGCAACATTGAACTTTTGGATTAAACTTCCAGGAAGGCTGCTCACACTCAGGGAAGCATTTCCTTTTCAGGGAACAGTGTTTTATTTTTCTATATATTCATTTGCATTTCTTTGTTCTTTGTCAAAAATAAGGGCAGCATAACAACTGTTCATTTGCATTAAATAAAAACTGACAACATTGCTTTACATGTTTAATGAATTTTGAGTGAGATCAGAGCTCAAACATGATATTTGAAAACTATGATGTGATAGTTGGAATCCATGTGTAACAGTATCGTTTAATAAATGTTGTCAAATCAAATGTAGCCGCACAGGACAGAATTACTGGGCTTCTTAATGTGCATCTCTTATTGTTGGTGAAGACAGACTGAACAAAAATGTCTTTTTTTCCTCTTTACTTTTGCCCAACAGCAACCATACGGACTTATGCTGAACTTTAACAGCATGAGAGGAAATGTGGCAAATTAACAGAATAAAGGATAATGGGAAAAAAAGCACCAGAGCAATAGGAGGGAGTAAAGAAATAAAAAAAATACAAGTACAAAATATGTCAGTGGCCTCTGACTGTACAGAACAAAATACAAAGAGCTAAATTACACAAGCCTCGTTTAAAAGGTGCGCAAGTGTTACATGTATTATTTTATAAACACGTACTTTCCACAGCACTATCTCACTCAGGATATTGGAGCAGACAGATGATGTTGCAGCTTACATGCAGAAAATGTCCTGCAGGTCCTTTACATCATCTTGTTAAAATACTTTTTACCACTGCAATACACCAACGTGTTTCAACAAGTTATGTGCATATTTACAGATTTCTTACCAAAAGTGTAATCAGATTACTTTTTTCAAGTAAAGTAAGGGATTACTATTGCAAAAAAGATAATTAGATTACTGTTACTTTCCCGTAAGCACGCTGCGTTACTCCGTTACTAAACCGTGATTTTGTTTGCGAGAGTGTCTCATCACAATCACGTACGCGAGTGGTAGCAGCTGTGTGCAGATCAACAGTGGATCATATATCGAGTGCGGAGAGAGTATGAGCGTGCAGCGTTTAAAGCGTGGAAGTACTGACCTTACTTTGACTTTGATTCCATAAGAAGTGACAAAAACATTAGTGTCCACTGTTCACTGCGTGGGAAGAAAACTTCTTTTTACAGCGAAAAAACCCCCAAACGTCCGAGCAAGCACCGAGTAGCTACGACGTAATGGGAAACTCACAGAGAAACCCCGGAGTCCCGGACAAACCTCCACCCACCCCACTCCTGCTAAACAGGCGACAGTAGATTTAAGAGCGACAGGACTCGCTGAGTCTTTGATTTTATTCATTTTCTGCTGTTTTACTTGCATCTATTTGAAAGAGTGAGTTTAAACACAAACAACTATTTTATTTTATGTGCTGGAATGTGCAGAAAATAGGTTTAAATTAAAGACTGTTGTATATAATTTAATTTTTGATTAATGCAGTGTAAATGAAATTAAACGATTAAAACAATTTTTAAAAGAGACTTTTTTTTAATTGATGACATTTTATATGATGGATTATGTATAAAAAATAGAATTGGGCTAAAGGTCTATTGCTTCATTAGGTATTCAGGTTGTATCATGTTTTTTAAAAGTAACTAATTACCTTTGAACATAAGTACTCAGTAAAGTAATGGGATTACTTTTTTGAAGAAGTAATCAGTAATTAATTGCTAATTACTTTTTTCAAGTAACTTGACCAACACTGCTTAAAAAACAATCACCTCTTCGTGACAGTCTCATCGAAGCAAAAAGAAAAACAGGAAGAGCCAAAATGCTTTTAAGGGGAAAACTGCAGTTAACTGTTAAACACTGCCCCCTGCTGACCACGTTGTGCAACTACACAAACCAATAAAATGAACGTCTTCAAGTGCAACATGCAGATAACAAAAGAAAATGCACGGACAATACAATTAAATGACTCAACATACATACAAACAAACTAACTTTTTAAAAACTCTCTTCACACTTTAAATGGATGCTTGCTTTACTAAAGTGGGAAACATTATTAGCAATATTCACTCGCTTACACAAACAAAAAGCAGAAAATCTCAAAGAACAGTTTAAAGATAAAAGATGTTTCATAAAACTTTGATCTCATGAAAGTTTAAACTTGTCTGACCTTGAAAAAGAGGTCAAAGGTCAAAACTAATGTGATATTGGGAATCCCCTAATATCATTCACTATATGACTGCATGTTAATGCAACCAATGACATTAAGGAACCTTATTTTTAAACAGCATTCCTGTCATTCTGACGTTCAGATTAATATACCAATCCTGACCTTGAAGGAGAGGTCAGAGGTCAGACGTGACATGATATTTTAAATCTTCATGTAGCTTTTTTTTTGCCCCTTTACAGCTTTATTTTAAAAGCTACAGTGAAAAGTGACAGTAAAGCACAGGAGAGAGAGGAGACATGCGGCAATTTGAACCAACCCCGCCCTCAGCCGTGCGGCATGTGGTCGCATGCTCAGCTAAACCAGCGACCTTCATATAGAGCATTATGCTGACATTACATACCACACTTTGAAGCATCATGGTTTCTCATTTATAAGAAGTTTTGTCAATTTTCAACCGATAAATCATTAAGTTGGCTTTGAAGACCTCGGTGGAAGTTTCAATGGATTTTCAACATGACCCCACTGTACAAACTTTTATGTGAATTCATTGAAAACTTTGTGAGCTCTCGTGCTCACAGACAGAATGACATGTACATATGCAAACACTACCAAAAACCTTACCTAAACTTCAGAGTTTGTGGCACAGGCACAGAAAATGGGGAACTTTTCAGTGTGCATCGTCATTACAGACGTCGCAGCTTTGCACGGGGTGGATTAGCAGAACTCAGTTTACGAAGTTAAGTTTCCTTCATTTTATTGTGAAACGAGTCACTCCACCGTTTAAAAGTAATATTTAACAGGACAAAGTTGTATTAAAAGAAATTCAAATTCTTTTCCCGTGGTGCACATTAGTGGACAGTAAAGCTGCATTAATGAGAGCAACCACAGCAACCCCGAGACACTAAACTTCATATTTACCAAAGAAACCTGAAAATCTAAAATTGAATGTCTTCAAAGTCTCAGCAGTTCATGGTCAATGGAGATGTTTCCTCTTTGTTATTGTGAGAATAAAATAATTCTCCATGTAACAACAGCACAGATATTAACTGTTCCCTCAGTGCTGTTGAGCAATAATTTTGTCAAACTTGGTCAGTGTTGACGTTCAGCTTCCTTTTCTGCCACGAGCTGACCTCAGACGCATCAACAGGAAGTCGAGCTGTTGCAGCTGTTATAGACAAAAAACAGCCTCAATGCAACTTTTTGAAATGGACAAGAATGATCCTCTATCCTGGGTCTTTGTGCTGGATGTCATGTTAGTTATGATGTAATATTGAAGTCTCATTATTATGTCCAGTCAAAATGAAACTAAGTTAATTAAATAAGGAATTATCTAATAAAAATATGAACACAAGATTCCAAAGATCTCATGGAAAAACTTACATCTTTAATGAAGGTCGGACAGACTTACAACCTCAGAGTCAGCAGGTACTGAAATGCTGTGAAGTCTCAAGAACAATATGTATAAATAACAATGACACTTATGATCATTTAAGAGTTTTAATATTAGAAGAAGACTAAATGAATTTTAGCTGAGGTGGAAGAATCAGCTGGACACATCATCACATTTTAAATTAGTGATGTGAATTCTGGTTTCAGGGATAAATGTAAATGTAAAGGTGCATGAATGAGCAGGAAGCCCTGCAGCAGACTCACAGACGGATGCAGAGGGGAGGAGTGTAGAGGTGCTGTGGTGTTTGGAGGAGGGACTCCTTCAGTTAGAGAAGTGAGGCGTCACAAGTTCCTGGTTTCCAGTGAAGAAGAAGAGAGGCAGCAGTGAACCATCAGAGCCTCATCATGAAAGTCCGTCACACTCTGATCTGCTGCTTCTTCCTTTGTGAGTACATTCACTTGTTCTTTCTGTCACTCTCCTTCTTCAACATGTTTCTGTTGTTAAACATGATGATCAGAGTCAGCTATGAGTCACTTTCATGGACGCTTCTTCCATTCAAACTGCTTTTATTCATGATTTCATGGATGTGTTTGTGGCCAGTATGGACAGAAGAAACCATCACAGTGAGACATTCATGGACATGTTGCTGCTCACTTCAGGACTTGATAACATGTGAAACCATCGTTTCAAACACAGCTCATTACAAGTGTTTGTTACTTCCTCAGTAAAATAAAGGGAACAAACTCAGCCTGCTGCCTTCAGAGTTTATCGACTTGGCTGAACTTTAATTTGACTAAACTAAGACAATCTGCCTGCAAACACTTTGTTCCTGATAACTCAGATGAAACAGAATAAACTGCCTCACATCCTGCAGCCAAATATAAAACTGTGAGTCATCGCCTAAAACCAAAGTGTGAATAACTCAGTAATGTTAAGCTTTTAGTTTCCTCTTGATCACAAACAGTTTAGTGTCAGAGCTCTAACAGGACTGAATGTGGATCTTTGTTCTGATCAATGAGGAGAGAAAAGTGAAACAGAAGATGATGTTTAAACTCTGAGCTCTCAGTGTTTCACATTCAGACTCTAGTCTCAGTGTGTCTGTGTGTGGATGCTGTGATCAGACTGCAGCTTCTTACAGGAAGTACAAACAGTAACTGTTGATGGTTCATGTTTCCAACAGCTCTGCAGGAGGGAAACCCTGAAGTCAACAACAACAAAAACATTTCATTTGGAGTCGTTGGAGGAAATCTTACAGCTGGATTCAGGTTTTCTGCTGGAACATGGAAAATATTCTGCAGAGGAGAATGTGAAGGAGAAAACATTCTTATTAATACAACAGATGAGAAGCATCAACGTCACAGATACAGCACTGAATATATAATTGTAGAATATACTCCTGCTTTGTCTGTGAACATCACACAGCTGATCATGTCTGATGCTGGACAGTACAGCTGTGCTGTGGCTGAATCTCCATCATCAGTTTCATACAAACAGTTTGAAGTTGTTGTTGCTGAAGGTGAGTTTCAGTCTAAACTGTGCAAATGTTGATTTCTCTGTTTTGTCTCTGAAAGTCTGAAGAAAAGTTTTGTGAAACTGAGTTTTTTACTTAAACTTTTTATCAGTTTTCACAGGCAGCGACTCTCTGAACAAAACTCCTCTTTACTAAACTGTTTCTTTAACTCTAGTCATGTATATAAACTATGGAAAAGAACATTCGTGCCATAATCTCCATCATGTCAGGATGATGTGAGTGAATCGTGCTGCACAGAACAGAGCAGACAGACACATTTATTTCATCAGACGCTGTGGTGGAGGGTTGTGGGCAGGAGACACTAACAGCTCTATATGAGATCGGCTAATATGATATCTGAGGTCTCGTCTAAGTGATCAGCTGATCTGCTTTCTGTGGTTGAGCTGGACGTCATGAGCATGAACTAAACTGTGTTCAGTTTCTGAGTCTGAAAATGGAAATCAAAGGTTTGTGTGTAAATTAGAATTTATCTGTTTGATCCATGTTTGTATTGCACAGGATTCACTGAGGCGTTCTTAACCTCACACTATTCTCATGTTGCTGGATTAAATTTGAGGCTCTGCTCTGTTGGCACAGTGAGTCCTGGTTCATGTTTCAGTGATGATGTTGGGTTTCTGATTCCTCTGATCACCTGCACAGGAACTGAAGCGTTCAGGGTTAAAGCCTGAGTTTCCTAAACCACAGTCCTGTGTGGACTCACTGAAGCTGACATCAGCATTAGCATGAAGCTTTTCACCAGCTCGCTAAGTTAACCCCTTTCAGTTTGTTCACATGAAAGAGGCGGGAGCAACATCTGACCAATCAGAAACATGGAGACATCAGAGCAGCTGATTTTGAGAAGGAAGATAAAACTATAAAGAGGTTAAACACACACAGTAATACAGACTAAAGTAAACTGTGTTAAAGGCCTGAATGAACGCTGCCATCAGTAAGACTGTGAACGAGCTACTGGACTAATAAAGTTTAGGTTTTTGAAGTGATCAGTGTCTCAGCTCATTAAAACACAGAGAATCTGATGGATCATAATCAGCATTTCATTAAATTCATGTTTAAAAGAAAGGTTTAGTTTTTACTCTTTCAAATGCACCTCTTGTTCGAGTTGTGTGCAAATCTGATGTGAGGTCATCGAACAGCTGCTTGTTTTAGGATCAGATACTTTGATTATGAAACAATAAAACTGCAGTAGAAAAAAGAATCAGGGAATAAATTTGTATTTAATAATTAATATTCCTTCAGGCATCAACAGGGAGAAGCAAAGACATTAAACACCACCATCTGCTCTCAGAGGTCTCGGTTCCAGCGATCTGATTGGACAGTAGGTTGTGGTTTCCTGGTGATCTGTGATCTGGAACATAACCTGCTCTGGAGCAGATTAGCTTAGCATATATATTAGCACAGTGATGTAAACGGGTAATAAGTGAACCAGCTTCATATTAAAAAACACGATTAACCCTGAAGTTACGTGGACAAGATTAAATCCTGCTTTGTACAGTAAACACAGTAAAACCTCCAGAGTGACACTAGCAGAGTGTCTGCGTGTGTCACTGTTTTATGATGATGTTGTGATGATGGCACGAGGAGGTCGGGCTGAAGCTGAAGAATTCACTTCAAATCACTGTTGAACTCACTGTTCCAGCCACAGACTGGTTGAACTGGGCAGCTCCCAGTGTAACTGTGGGTCAAACTGCAGTTATTGTGATCAGACTGCATCATCTTCAGCACAGATAGTAACTACTGATCGTTTGTCTCTTTAACAGCACTGCTGGATGGAAACGATGATCAGCTGAAACACTTTGATAAAGAAACTGGAAGCTCTCTCACAGTCGGATGTTCCTTTAATCAGGGTGGAAGACATAAGTACCTCTGCAGGGGAGAATGTGGAGAGCATGAGGTTCTTCTTCAAACAGATGGTGAAGATGATTTCAAAGACAGATACAGAATTGGATTTAGAGGAACGTCAGAGGAGAAATATAAAGGAGGAGGAATTCTGTATGTGACGATCACACAGCTGACTGAGTCTGACTCAGGACGGTACAGATGTTCTCTGAATCCAGCTGCTGGTCAAGGTTCATTCAGAGACTTTGAGATCAACGTCACAGATGGTGAGTTTTTAGTGACATGACTCCATTTTTTACGTCTTTGTGGACTCGAAGATTTCTATTTCTTACTGACAGCAATGATGTTTTGTCTAAAGGCCGTGTTATATTTAGCTACTGATAGTTATTTTGATATTGATCACTGAAAAAAAGAAAAAGAAAATACAGTTTTGAAACAGAAGGATGGTTTTCTTCAAAGTTTTCCAAAATATTCTAATTCCACTCAGACATGTCTGACTTTGCCACAGTGGATTATGGATTATTTTACACCTTGTGTATGAAAATGAGCAAAGTTTTAAACAATAACATTTCACAACCACATCTAATACAAACTTCACTCTCTGACCTTCTTCAGCAGTCGTCCAATCAGCCTCCTCACCTTCACTCACCACTGAGCAGTCTGAGAAAACATCTGCAGGTACATCTGCCTACTGGTTCAAGAGATGGAACTTTTGAATAATCAGAGTTCATATTTTAGGCCCTGAGCACAGTTATGAGTTTGTTGTACGAATGCCACCATCCAGTCAAACATGCACATGATGTTCTCCATCACAAACACAAGAAAAGGCAGATTACAACATAAATGTTGTTACAAAATATTTTACAAAAATATCTTACATGATCTACTCTAAAGACTTAGTAACTCAAACTACAGCTGGTGTAACGACCAGAAAGAGTGAACAGTATTTATTCTGGTAGTCAAATATTTACATATGATGAACTCACTCCATTAACTTTCTATGAACTGTTGTTGCTGCAGAACCTTTTTTTCTGCTCTTTTTTCTGGTTATTCATGACATTCTAGGCTTTTCCTTTGATGGTCATCAGTGGAACAACTTCCCCTCTTTCAACCTTCAGTAAACACGAGTTGGAACTCATGTTTCCACATGCAGAGAAATGCTGGATGCTCGTTGCAGACACTCGTCTGTTAGTTTAGGATGATTCAGTGATTCACAAAGCAAACAGGGAGCCAATCATCAATCAGCAAATCAGACTGAAACATCGTTTTTCTGCTGTCACAGGTGCGCTGCTGCATGTGATCATCACTCCACTCATCATCATCATCATCGTCGTCGTCCTCTCATCACTGGCTGTTCTAATAATCTGCATTAAGAGGAAGAGCGACAGAGGTAGGACAACAAAGACACAGCAACAACAGAACTTTCCATTTACGATCAAACACTGAAACTAATTTTACGTCACTTGTCAAAGCTGCAGGGAAACATAAAAATATTTTCCCTGACTTGTTCTTTGTGACTCGTCTGCACGCTTTGGTTTGAGGACAGTGGAGAGACTGATGGACGTTCGGCTGCACTGAGGGCGATTTCAGGAGGACTGAGTCCTTCTCTGTTTCCGTTCTGACTGCTCAGTACTCTGATTGGCTTGGTGAGAGGTGGAGCATTCAGGAGGAAGGACACGATTCACTGCTTCGTTAAATTATTGATTTAAATGCAAAGAAATATTAAGGGACCGCCCTTCATTTACTGGTGCAAAATGCTGTGGTACGGTTTTATCTGGTAAAAGTTAAGCTGGATATTACTCTGGTTCTGGCCTCCTTACACTGGCTTCCAGTTGAATTTAGGATCTAATTTTAAATCCCTTTACTGGTTTTTAAATCCTTACATGGTCTGGTGCCTGTATATTTGTCAGATCTGCTCGTTCTCTCCTCGTTCACTCCAGTCAGCTGCTCAACTGTTGCTCTCAGAGGAGACCGAGCGTTCTCCATCGTGGCCCCGAAGCTTTGAACTGTACTCTGCTACTATGCCGTGTGCTTCAGTGTTGGTCTTTAAATCCAGGCTAAAAACTCATTTTTATTAACAGGCTTTTGACTCAGTGCGTAACTGACTCTGTTATTTTTTTATATTTATTGTTACGGTAACTGGAGGGACTCAAACGCAGGACTCCTCTGCTCAAAGGAAGAACAGAGGCTTGATTCACCAACACCAGGTGAAATGTGCGACAGTGACAAAGTGCTATACAAGAGTGCGGGGATCAGGGCTCCAGGGAGTCCACGGGGAAAAGCAGGGGAACACTCTCACTCACACCAGAATCTCTGTAAGGACCAAGGACAGGTCCCGAGGGTCCGTACACAGGGGAATGATGTTAACACAAGAAGCAAAAACCAAGGCAACCAGATTAGTAGTTTCCTCACCAGGACTTCACTGGCACAAGTCAAGCAACAGTATAGCCAAGAGCAGTAATATGAGTCAAAGGCGGGAGCCCAGGATGAACTCCGCCCAGGTGACAGAGGAAGAGAGAGAAAAAACGAGAGCAGAATATTTCTCAGGCAGATCTGCTGAACTGATGTACAGCACAAAGCATGATTTAAAATTGATTAAAAAGTAGATAAAATCAGGACAGTAGATAAAATCAGTAGTTAAAATGTAAGTTTTGAAATTTAAGCTTAAAGTGTGGATTTGGTGCTTTATTCAAATGCAGCTGAGAACAGGTGAGTCTTCAACCTGGATTTAAATAAACTGAGTGTTTCAGCTGATCTGAGGCTTTCTGGGAGTTTGTTCCAGATATAAGGAGCATAAAAACTGAATGCAGCTTCTCCGTGTCTGGTTCTGACTCTGGGAACTGATAAAAGACCGGATCCAGATGACCTGAGGGATCTGGAAGGTTCATACTGGGTCAGGAGGTCATTGATGTATTTTGGTCCTAAACCATTCAGAGCTTTATAGACCAGCATCAGAACTTTAAAGTCTATCCTCTGACGGACAGGCAGCCAGTGTAAGGACCTCAGAGCTGGACTGATGTGGTCCACTTTTTTGGTCTTAGTGAGGACTCGAGCAGCAGAGTTCTGAATGAGCTGTAGTTGTCTGACTGATTTTTTAGGTAGACCTGTAAAGATGCTGTTACAGTAATCAAGCCTACTAAAAATGAATGCATGGACTAGTTTTTCCAGGTCCTGTTGAGACATCAGATCTTTTATCCTTGAAATATTCTTGAGGTGATAGTAAGCTGACTTTGTTATTGTCTTAATGTGTTTTTCTAAGTTTAGGTCTGCATCCATCACTACACCCAAATTTCTCGCCTGGTTTGTGGTTTTTAGATGTATAGATTGAAGTTCTCTGGTGACCTGTAATCGTTTTTCTTTGGCACCAAAGACTATTACCTCAGTTTTGTTTTTGTTTAGCTGGAGAAAATTGTGGCACAACCAGTCATTGATTTCCTCGATGCATTTACCAAGAGCCTGTACAGGGCCTCGGTCTCCTGGTGACATTGTGATATATATTTGTGTGTCATCTGCATAGCTGTGATAGTTTATTTTGTTGTTCTTTATAATCTGTGCCAGTGGGAGCATGTAGATGTTAAACAGAAGGGGTCCCAAGATGGAACCTTGGGGAACTCCACATGTGATACTTGTCTGCTCAGATGTGAAGTTACCTATTGATACAAAGTATTTCCTGTTTTCTAAGTATGTCTTGAAGTAAGCACAAAAAATACAAAAATGAAAAATCCCTTTAAGAATGCATCAGGTATTCGTCTTTTCCTGTAGAAGAGGAGACTGTGCACAGTTTTCATGAGTTTAAAATAAGATATTGACTCAGGTCTTAGTAAAGCAGAGATGTGAAGAAGTGGATCAAAAGTATCAGTACATATCTGGGAAACTTCAAGGTCAAAGAAACATCAGGAGAAAACAGGAAGACAAACAGGATCTGACGTTCAGGCTCATTGAACAAAACACAGGCGTTCACCACAGACGACTAAATGAGCCTCCGATTGAAACAGTGACCTGGTTATATCTGCTTGTACAGTATCTATGAGCTGACTGCTCACTGTGACCTCAGTAAACTCTTTCCTGCTGCAGCCAACATGCTGAACTGAGCCTTTTAAAACAGGAGTGCACAAAGCAACAGCTGACATTACAGCAGATTATTCCATCTTTAACATACAGTCTATGCTTTTTACTACTGAGCTGATAGAGTGAACAATAAATAAATTGATAGATTTATAAAAATCCAGATGTCAGACTGCTCATAACCAAAAAAATAATAATTATGAATGATCTCTCGTATTTCTTTGTCACGTGCACTGAATGATTGTTCCCTCTAACAGAGGAACATCCTTTGTTTGTTCCACAGGTTTGAGGACCAGAGGAAACTCAGAGGGCACAAACATGGAGGTGACTTTCTTTCTAGCACAAATGATTTAACCAAGTCAGAGTCTCTTCTTTTTATGTGAAGAAGACAGTTTGTCTCTGTTTCAGGACGTCCACTACGAGAACTGTACTCCAGGTTCTACACGTGAAGACTCGACCTACCAGAGCCTCGATCCAGCCGGCAGGGACCAGGACCAGACCTACTCTACACTCACACACCACACATGAGACTCTCTGGATTCACATCTGGGTTTGTTTCAGTGCATCAAAGACACAGTTTGTACACAGACTGGATGAATCTGCTGTGAATTCATCCTCAGTCTGTACAGTTTCCTGTCTGTGGTTCTGACTGTGTCTCTTGGAATTTGGATGCTTATCCTTTTTCATTTAGTTTAGGAAGTTATGATGTTTTATTTTTGGTTTGATTCGTGTACTGTCTTATTTTCTTCGTTATGTTAGCCTTCACTGGCCCTAAAGAGAAATTCAGCTCCATGAACTTTATCACTTTTAAAATGAATAAATTTGAAATCATATTCAGTAAAAATGACACACGTGTTGTTTCAATACAAGCAAAACCAGCACTTATGACATGTGTCACAGTCAGCAGATGCAGACTGGAACTTTTTAAGGCAGCAGAAGAAAAGGACCCGTGAGGCTCAATAACAGAGATTGAATTAGAAAAGTACAGAAATTTTGCACCAAATTTTTTTTTCCTGTATGGATACCTACTGAATGTTTTCAGTCAGTACTAAAAAGATATTGTGTTTTGGTACCCAGCCCTACTTGCATTTCATTTCAATTGCAGTTTTCAAAACCTGTTCCAGTTCCTCAGACACCATCAGAGCCTTTTTTGAAAGCCCTCTACTATCAGGTCTGCAAGTATCAAGTGTTTTAAATTTTGACTGTTTATTATGTACTTATTTGTTTTGGTTGGATTAAGTTTGATATTAATTAGATCAGTGCAGAGGAGGAGCCAGACATTTGAAACACCCGGGGCTTAGCCCTAAAGGGTAGTATGCATGTGGGATTTTTTTTTTTTGGGGGGGGGGTGGGGTTAGAAATGACTGAAAGATTAATTGGCTCTGTTTTGAGTTTTGTTCAAAAAAGAATGACTTCATATAGGGAAATATATATATCACACATGCAGGACACCTTAAACTAGTTTTTTAATTAAGCAGCAAGACAGAACGAAGTCGGGGCTGTATCAAGACACAGGGACTAAACCCCAATTCAACCAGACGCAGAACTGATCCAGAATTAAAACAGGACTACAACAGTTCAAAAGCAGGACTACTGAGGACTTAACCAAGACAGAACCAGAATCAGAACTAGATGATAGTAGCACTAAAAATCATCATAGACCTGCACTACACTTATTTATTTAATTCTACCAAAGTACAATATTTAGATTGAGAAAAGTTTATATAATTATTTAGCCTTGTTGTGCAAACAAGCCTGCATAACTTAATAAATATAGAATTTGAAAAATAACAAACCTAAAAAGAAACACTAGGTACGAGATACATGAGTACCTATGATACAGTGATACTTTTAGTAAGCAACCATTTGACTAACATGTGTGTCTCACCTGCTCTTGTTCATCTCTGTTCTGTCCTCATTCTCCATCTCAATCTCTGCTCCTCTCTCTCTCTTTGTGCTGACAATCATCAAATATACAGTTGAAACCAGATATTTACAAACTCTTCAGATCAAAACACAAACACTTTTTTAATTGTAACATCAAATCAGACTAAATGTTTATTTTTTTAGATTGATAAATATAAAAACATATGTGTTAACTTTAAGAGTAAAGAGAGAAACTATCTGTATTTCTTAATTGCAAATGGCACCAAATTGTATTCAAACTGAGCCACATTTATGGAGGTCCACAGTTCTGTTCCTGGTGTTTTGGTTGACATCTCTTGATGTTCCCATGTCAAAGAAACAGGCTCTGTGTTTTGCCTTATATGCATCCACAGCTGTGCCACCAATTTACTCACATGGACTCTACTAACCAATCAGAAGCTTCTTCAGCTCAGAATGGAATCCTCTGGAGTTTTCTTATTAATTAACAATAAACTTAGTGTACATGTACTCCTAAATTTAATGAAAGTGATAAAAAATAGACCGCTCTGTCTCTCTTTATTCTGACATTTAACTAATTCAAAAGATATTTCAATATTTATCTAAAACAAAAGTTTACTCTAAATTGATGTTGTACAGTAAAAATGTTTTATGTTTTCTCCCTAAAGTGTATGTAAATATCTGGTTACAAATGTGAATATCCTGCTGTGTACTGAAATCCCTCTTGTTTTGCATAGAAATATACTGAACAACATACAAAGCATAATATATAAAATAACATTTACCTGAGTTTTTTCTTTGAAAGAAGCCTCTAATGTCCATTCTTATATTTCAGTACATAACTGAAACCGAATTAGTCGGGGAGGGTAAGAACTGAAAATATGAAATAAACACACGTAAGCTAAGACTCTCTAAAAAATAGCATTTGTTCGGCTTTTCATTTCGCCATTTGTTGATTCACTTGAAGAGCAAGTAACGTAATATTGGTCAAGTGATCAGTTTCATATCAATCTTTCGTGATTCACCGTCATATTTACATTATTTGTACGGTACGAATGATTTGCTTTGGTACCTGGTCAAACTTAAGCTCTCCTTAGTATGGCTGGCTCCGTCTCTCCAACAGCGCACTCACAGGCAGCAGCTGCCCCGCCCCCTCGCTCAGTCGCTTAGTGCCTGAGCTTGGATCATACCAATATCAGGGGGGATTCACGCACAGTCGTAAATTCCCACAGTGTGCACTATGTGCTTCGAATATTGTGTGTACTTTTTGTTTTATACAGTTGTCAGCCAGGCATCTAACTATGAAAAAATTACACTCCAAAATACCCCGGGCTTCTGACAAAACAACCCGGGCTTAAGCCCCGTAAGCCACCCCCACGCTCCGCCCCTGGATCAGTGCCTTTTTAGTCATTAATTTGATTATTTAATATTAACTGTTTAGGGCAGCACGGTGGCACAGTGGTTAGCACTGTTGCCGCAAGAAGGTCCTGAGTTCAATTCCACCATCAGGCCAGAGTCTCTCTGTGTGGACTTTGCATGTTCTCCCCGGGTACTCCGGCTTCCTCCCACAGTCCAAAAACATGCAGTTAGTGGGGATAGGTTAATTGATTAATCTAAATTGCCCATAGGTGTGACTCTGTGAGTGAATGTGAGTGTGAATGGTTGTCTGTCCCTGTGTGTTAGCCCTGCAACAGACTGGTCAGGGTGTACCCCACCTCTCGTCCTATGACAGCTCCAGCGACCCTGGAAAGGATAAGTGGAAGCAAATGGATGGATGGATGAATATTAACTGTTTAATTTAATCATTGTCTCTACTGTTTTTTCATTAATGTTTCTAGCAAATTAGAACAAAACGTCATAGAATGTAAATTTTACACCAATCAGCCCTGTTATGTTTATTGCCTTATTTGTTGGAGCTTAATTTTTTAGACGACATTCTGGCAAAAACAGCTGCCAACAATTTACTGTTAATTTGAACTTTTGAATAAAAAGACATGTTTTGTATTATACAGCTGTCAATGGAAAATTGTACTTAGTAGTCAGTATAATCTTTTAATAATATAAGTTTGCATATAAGGTAGAATGCTGCATGTTGACTTAGGCTGTTGTTCACTACAAGACTTTGTGTGCATTCCAGAGTGCTCTGGCATTCACACCCACATCCTGGGAGCAGGGGAGAGGTCGTACCTTCTCTTACTGTTTTGTGGCAGGATAAACGTATCTATGTCTGTTTTAGGCTAAGTGCCTTTTGTTTAGATGAACTGCTGGACTTCCAGACCAGCAGGTTTAGGGAAGTCTTTATGGGGTCACACTCTGACCCCACACACGCACACACACACATATAAACATCCACATTCCAATGTAAGGAACAAACGCCCACTGATGTCTATAAATAAAGACCAGGGCAGTGGCAGAGCGCAAGTCCCTGAGCGCTCACTCTCGTGCGGGCGCTCTGTGGCTGCCCTTGCTGCCAGTAAAAGCTGTGTGTTTCTCCTCTCTGATTCTCAGCTGAAGACGTGTCTTAGAGTACATCTCTTGACAACAGCTCTTCTGTGCTTTGTCAATAGGAGACGGTAATCAAGCTTCTTAAAATTGTATTTTAACAGGTTTACATTATATTAGTTTTTTATTTCAATGTAATTATTGTGCAGAAACCAAAGTTCACTGTGAATTTTACATTTCTCAACACAGTATACCGATACGCATTCTGCATTGTCACTATATTTTCCACGTGAAATTCTGGTAACCACAGCTGCCAGTATTTTACCGTAATATTGAACTTTTTAATATGTATTTAATACAGCATTTTAACATTTTAACAATGCAAAACTGTAATCAGGTACAATGAACAGGTAAAATATACTGAATTCAATACATACTAATAATAATAATAATAATAATAATACATTTTATTTATAGGCACCTTTTGTTCTACTAATGTAAGGTGACCCTCAAGGTCACCTTTTAGCTTTTAGCTCTGCACTCATGGTGACCGTAGCTGAGGAGTGAATTATGAACTAAATGCTCGAAATCCGACTATTTTCTTTTTTTGTCAATATCACAAATACACAACAGGCAGTTCAACCATGATATGTTGATGTGCTCACAGATCTTTGTAAAAGATGAACATACCAACAATGTAAACAGCCACTGGTTTGTAATGTAAGGCAAGGCAAGTTTATTTGTATAGCACAATTTAACAACAAGGTGATTCAAAGTGCTTTACAGAGACATTAAAAAACAAAAACAATAAAAAGCATGATTTAAAATTGATCAAAAAGTAGATAAAATCAGAACCAAAATCAGTAGTTAAAATATAAGTTTTGAAATTTAAGCTTAAAAGTGTGGATTTGGTGCTTTATTCAAATACAGCTGAGAACAGGTGAGTCTTCAACCTGGATTTAAATAAACTGAGTGTTTCAGCTGATCTGAGGCTTTCTGGGAGTTTGTTCCAAGCCTGTACAGGGCCTCGATCTCCTGGTGACATTGTGATATATATTTGTGTGTCATCTGCATAGCTGTGGTAGTTTATTTTGTTGTTCTTTATAATCTGTGCCAGTGGGAGCATGTAAATGTTAAACAGAAGGGGTCCCAAGATGGAACCTTGGGGAACTCCACATGTGATGCTTGTCTGCTCAGATGTGAAGTTACCTATTGATACAAAGTATTTCCTGTTTTCTACGTATGTTTTGAACCAGTTTAGTACAGTTCCTGAAAGACCTGCCCAGTTCTCCAGTCGTTTGAGTAATATGTTGTGGTCAACTGTATCGAATGCTGCACTGAGATCCAGTAAAACTAAGACTGACATTTTTCCACTGTCTGTATTCAGACATATGTCATTAAACACTTTGGTCAGAGCGGTTTCAGTGCTGTGGTTCTGTCTAAAACCTGACTGGAAGGCATCATAGCAGTTATTCTGTTTTAAGAAGTAATTGAACTGTTGAGAAACTGCTTTTTCAATGATCTTACTTAAAAATGGGAGATTTGAGATCGGCCTGTAGTTTTTCATTTGTGTCTTGTCAAGATCGTCCATTTTCAGTATAGGTTTGATTACAGCAGTTTTTAGTGGTTCTGGAAACACAGCTGACATTTAATGTACTGAATCCTTAAGATTTTATGGCATTTTTGCCAACATCACGTTGACGTTTTACTAGTGTGGTGGCTCTGACTGACAAACAAAGATGCTGCACACACTTCAATTAGATTTTTTGTTTTGTTTTCACGAAAATTAAATTTTGACTAAACTTCTTAAGCTACACAACATTAGCATTACTTTTACATGTTCATCTTTATAAATGCAGGGTAGTTCTGTTCCTGGTACTTTTGGAGTCTTCATGTGCAGAGGAAGGAGTCTAATCATCGTTGATAGAAGACAACTGAAAATAAAAGAACAAGTTTCAGCCGAGAACATATTTAATATTCTTGAATCAGTTTGATCCAAATGACCGTGTGTCCTTGTGCTTCCACACAGATTATGTTTATTCTCTCAGACACTGATCAGACTTTGAAGCTGATGTTGTTCAGACTGCTCACTGTTGGTGAAAACGTAGTGAAACGTGTCAATCAGAAAATTTAAGCAGTAAACAGATTTTTATTTTCTTTGGTTTCTGTGATTATCATAATAAAACTTTTAAAAAAGCAAAATGATTTAAGGAAACTCACCTTCATGACCGTGTAGTCATTGTTTCTGATGTTTAATACAGCTTTCCTCTTCAATTTACTAATGTAGTAGAGCAGGAGACCAACACACAACAGTAAAGCTCCAACCAAGGACAGACACACAACCAGAGGCAGGACGAAGCCTGGACAGTCTGATGACGGTTTGGAGAGTCCTGCAGTGAAAGTGTGACTCTGTGTTGTTGTCTGTTGTGTCGAGTCAGGAGGGTTTGAAGCTGCAAACAATCAACGCAAAGTAGTTAATCAATTAAAGAAAATGCTGGTACGATTCAGCAAGTTAATTGTGTTAACAGTACTGAATAGAAACAAAATACAGAATCAATACTATAATCAATTAAGCCAAGTATCTCATTAGTTTATCTTAATTACTTTAGTCAAAGCTGGTCACAACCTGAAAGGGCAGCTGACCTCAGTGCCAGCACACATACCTTCACCAACTGGAAAATGTCTTTTAAACCTTTAAGATAGAGCCAAGTTATAATGCAAATTTGCAAAATAAACAGCATGTGCATCAAAATCAACTATTTCTTACAGTGTAATCTGAATTCTAAGCATCCCAGAAACTACACAGAAAGGCTTAAACTCAAACATGAATTTTAAAAACACCAGCATATCTCTGTAAATGCCCTATAGGAAAAAACATTTTCCGTGAAAATGACCTCACTTCCGGTTTGGGGCATCAGCTAGATCGTGCTGACGGTCAGATCGGCAAAGCGTGTTTCTGGAATATTGTGTTTTTGTTGCTGCAAATGCTTTTCATGCAATTTTTGCAAAGCTTTATGTGGAAGGAAACCGTGAACTAGCACAAGCTGAATGTATAAGATGTAAGTACACTTTCTCCTGTTTATATGCAAAAATAATAATACGCTAGCTTATGTGGTTGCAGTTCTACCAGGCTTTAAAAAATAGTTACGCAAAACGGAGCATGTCTGCTCCGAACGGCCATAAAGATCAATAGGATGTAATTTTCATTTAACCTCCCGACAGATGCTGTGAAGCTGCAACTGCTTTGCAACCCACCTCGACCCCAGCTGCTGCTCGCAGATTCAGTTTGACCCGATGAAGGTGTGGAGGCAGAAGGTTTTGAAGCTGTGAACAATAAACAAAACAGTCAATCAGATACAAAATCAATACCCAATATGACAATAAGAAAATATAATCATTAAATAATCCTATTGGTAAAATCTAACACAAAATGTTCTGATGAATATCATTTGTAGACATCCAACTAGGAAACTTCTTCAAGGATTGATGGTGTGTGTGTGTGTGTGTGTGTGTGTGTGTGTGTGTGTGTGTGTGTGTGTGTGTGTGTGTGTGTGTGTGTGTGTGTGTTAGAAACATAATGATTTTGGTGAAAATGGTTAATTACAGATTTTGAAACACATTCAATTATAAATACACAAAGAAATTTTTCATGATTTGGTAAACTTACCCTCCACGACAAAAATATCGTCAGTGTCGTATGAGTCAGGAGACAAAGGGTCGCCGTAACCACACCAGTACTGTCCCGTGTCAGACTTGGTCAGCTGTCTGATGGCTGCATACAGTCCAAACGCAGAGCCTTTTGTGTATTTGATGCTGTACCTGCCATTCTCGGCTTTGTCGTTAGTTGTGTCAATGAAAATATTTCCTTCTTTTTTACACGGATTCTTGCAAAGGAACTTCCTCTGTCCATGGACAGCATTGGAACATGGGAATGAGATTTCTTCTCCCTCAGTCTGCGCACGGAAGAATCCAGAGCTTTTATTAAATTCTATAAAATAGATGAAAACTCATTAAGTACTGTCTGTACTTCCTGTGAGCTGTTACACTCTAGTGACATTTCCTGTGCTAGTCTAACGCAGAGCTTCAGTGTGTTATTACCCAAAGTGTGTTATAATCTAGTCTGCTTTGAGTGTAATTAAAATCAGTTGAACTCATTTTAATACAGTGTATTCAGTGAATTCAAGTCAGTGTAATCTATGAATTAGATAATAACTAGTTAAAATGTCTGAGTTAAAATAGGTCTGTATTTAGCCTGAGAGTTTATGCAGGTATGAGAGCAGGTGGATTATGGAGGAGAGCCATAATGAATTAATTAAATACACCATTAAATAATTAATGAAATGTGGCAATAATTAATTCAAATTGGAAATAATTAATTTAAAAAAATATTCACGACACATTGAATTAATTAATTATTCACACATTTAATTAATTATTTAACCTCTTAAGCCCCAACCCCCCCTGATACGGGGGCAAAAGGCAGGAGATCAGGTAGGCTTGGGGCTTCAGAGGTTAATGATGTATTTAATTAATTCATTTTGGCAGTCCTGGCATTCCACAGTTATGAATTCAATGACGTTTGACAGAAACTCACCGTTGGAAACTCTGACCTCAATGTCTGAGTATGAATCTGGAGCTGAAGATTGACCCAAACCAAACCGGTACATTCCTGAATCAGACTTGATCATATGTGTGATGGTGAAAGACAGCTTTCCTCTTCCTGAAGATGCATTTTTGTATTCAACCTTCCATCTGCCGCTCTGAGCTGTGGTTCCATCTGTTTTAATGAGAATGTTCTCTGCTCGCTCACATTTTTCCTTACAGAAGAACTTTGTGTTTCCAGACACAGTGAAGTAACCATGAAGTGATAAATTCCCTCCTTCAGGTCCAACCCAAATCCTGGCTTTGACAAACCCAGTTGTACCTGTTGGACAGAGAAACAGTGAAAACAGGTGATTCAGCTCAGTGTCAATACAAGATGTTAAACGGGTACAAAATGTGATCTGTTTGTCTGCGCCATGGTCACGAGCTGTGCGTTTCTTGTGACAGCTAAACGGTGAATTAGCCCAAACAGACAGCTCTGCCTCCCTCTGTCTGTGACCGTAGGTTTGACAGGGGAAACTAACAGCATGCTAACTAGTGCAGGTCTGAAGCACCTACAGTGGGATGCAAAAGTTTGGACAACCTTGTTAATAGTCATTATTTTCCTGTATAAATCGTTGGTTGTTACAATAATAAAATGTCAGGAGACACACACAGTGATATTTGAGAAGTGAAATGAAGTTTATTGGATTTACAGACAGTGTGAAATAATTAATTAAACAGAATCAGGCAGGTGCATAAATTTGGGCACTGTTGTCATTTTGACCTACATACACAGGTGAATCCAATAATGAGAAAGAGTATTTAAGGGGGTCAATTGTAAGTTTCCCTCCTGTTTTAATTTTCTCTGAAGAGTAGCAACATGGGGGTCTCAAAACAACTCTCAAATGACCTGAAGACAGGGAGCTTCCGGTCAGCATGCGACCCGAGTAGACGCAGGAACGAATTGCTCTGGTGAACTTAACTCCGCTTTGACCAGTTTCACCCCTTCAACTGCCACCTTTAAGTCGCTTACACTCGTAACTACTTTGCTAGTGTTTTGAACACTTTTAATCCTTTCCAAACAAACAAAAAGGAGGACGCTAGCTTAACACTGGAGGGTATCACTACGCTGCTCCAGCAGCACCGAGATGAGTTGGTGTCTGAATTTAAGACCTCATTTAACACCCTCGATTCAAAACTGGACCAGGTACGACAAGCCCAAGAGGAACAGGCCGAGAGAGTTTTGTCCTTGGAGCTTGCAACTGAAGACCTCAGCCAACGAGTCGCTGACCTTGAAAGCACGTGTGCCGCTCTTCGCAAAGACAACAACCAGCTAAAGAACAAAGTCACCGACCTGGAGAGTCATAGGCGTCAGAACATCCGCGTCCTTGGACTGCCTGAAGACACTGAAAGTGGGCGCCCCACTCACTTCTTTTCCAACCTTCTCTGTGAGTTATTGGGAAAAGAGGCCGGCTCTCCTCTTCCCAGCACAGCTTCGCATAACGCAGGCCAGCGGCGCCAGAAAGTTTTTCAGCTCTGTGGACGAGGCTCAACAGTACATTGAGAGGCTCCCAAAGGCTCCGGAAGCCCCATGAAGAATTATTACAAATAAAACAATGACACCAAATGCAGGTACCAAACATTCCATACAGGTATAGAGGCGCAGTCGGGATCCACGTAAGACGTTGCTTTTCCCCTCCGAGTGTAGCGATATAGTCTGAATGCTATGGTACCGAAATGCTGATTATTACTTTCATTTAACTCAATAATTTTATTTTTCTTTGATAAATAAGGAGGCAACCTCATTGACCTCTACCCGTTGGCTAATGACGTAATACCTGTTGCACGGAGACGGGGAGTTTTGTTATCTATTCGTAGCCTTCTGTCTGTTCTCATTCAATAATTCAGTTATACCAGTAGTCCTTATTGAACTACATCATCTTTTTGTGTTTGTTTGTTTGTTTACATACTTGGACTCTGCTTTGAAACACTCCAGCAATTACATTTGGACTTGGTGGCTGATACACAGTTTCAAAACTTAACAGTATTATAAGGGGTTTCAGCTTACTTTGCTATGGCCACTGGAGCAGTGGTTCGATTGCTTCAACACCTAGGTTATTGCTATCATAGACAGGAGTAGTAACACTCTAGGGCTGTGTCCCAAAACGTCGGCTGCATCCTTCGGAGGACCCAGCCTTCGCGGTCTACGTGGGCCGGGTCCTTCAAAGGCCGAGAAGGCCGGAGGTACGAGGCTGTGAAATGGGACGGTCTAGCCTTCAGATCAGCGTCACCGCTGTCTTGGTGGAGTTTAATAAACTCGGCCATCTGCTCCTTGCTATCTAAAATATAACAGGACACTGGCGTAAATTCTCGACCGTCTCACACTTTTTCTCACAGTTTTCAGTTTAACGTTTATTCAGCTGTGTGAAAATCCCGGAGGAACCCACCCGATGGATTAATAAAGTTTTATTTAATCTAATAATCTAATAACTTTGATCTCAGCCAAACCGATTTACTCCGGAACAATTAAACCACTGAAAAAGGCGAACAATTACATTTAAGTTACCCGAGGGACTTGTATATCATGTTTAACCTGAGTAGTGAAAGAGCGGGGGTCTGAAAACCAGCCTCTGTCAGTGCGCCCCAGGGTGGCTGTGGCTACAATGTAGCTGCCATCACCAGTGTGTGAATGGGTGGATGACTGGATGTGTAAAGCGCTTTGGGGTCCTTAGGGACTAGTAAAGCACTATATAAATACAGGCCATTTACCATTTCAACAAGATAATGACCCGAAACACTGCTTTAAATCCACTAAGGCATTCATGCAGAGGAACAAGTACAACGTACTGGAACGGCCATCTCAGTCCCCAGGCCTTAATGGTAAATGGCCTGTATTTGTATAGCGCTTTTACTAGTCCCCCCTAGGGACCCCAAAGCGCTTTACACACCCAGTCATCCACCCATTCACACACACATTCACACACACATTCACACACTGGTGGAGGAGAGCTGCAGTTGTAGTGTGGTGTGAGTTAAAGAGAGCTGTCCATGCTCGGACGCCATCAAACCTGAATGAACTAGAGATGTTCTGTAAAGAGGAACGGTCCAAAATACCTTCAACCACAATCCAGACTCTCATTGGAACCTACAGGAAGCGCTTAGAGGCTGTCATTGTCATGGCCCTGGGTCATGTGACCCAGTATTCTGAGTTTCTTGGTGTTTTGTTATTCTTTTTAGTCTAGTTTCATTTTGGTTTATCTGGTTACATTCTGCCATGTTTCATGTCCAAGTTTTCTTTATTTGTCAAGTTCAAGTCATGTCTGGATCTCCTTATGTTTCCTGTTTTATTTTGAAAGAGTTTTGTGTTATGTTTAGTTTCACATGTCCTGTCATTATGTTAATTGTTGTCTGCTGTTTTCCCCATGTGATTCTACTTCCTTTGATCATTCCTTATGTGTATTTAGTCTGTGTGTTCCACTCAGTCAGTGTCAGATCGTCTGTTAACCTCACCACAGTTTTCATAGGTTTA
This sequence comes from Rhamphochromis longiceps, assembly GCF_057381845.1. Taxonomy (NCBI): domain Eukaryota; kingdom Metazoa; phylum Chordata; class Actinopteri; order Cichliformes; family Cichlidae; genus Rhamphochromis; species Rhamphochromis longiceps. The sequence continues at coordinate 37,620,549 of NC_140576.1, read as the reverse complement.
CTCCATTGTTTCTCTGTGTTTTCTAGTTTACTCAGTGTTAATAGTTTGTCATAGTTTTTCACTGAGTGTCACAGCCTTTTTGTTAACACAGTGTTCATAGCCTCCTTAGTTTCCCTAGTTCCTTGTTTTTCTTCTGCAATCAGCCAATAAAGGCTCGCTTTGTTTTTGAAACTACGTTTTGTCTCCACCGTGTCTGCATCTGGGTCTACCTCTTTCCTCACACCGGCGCACCCCGCCGTGACAGTCATTTCTGCAGAAGGTGGATCTACTAAATATTGATTCCATTTGTGTTGCCTAAATTTATGCACCTGCCTGATTTTGCTTAAACAATTATTGCACACTTTCTGTAAATCCAATAAACTTCATTTCACCTCTCAAATATCACTGTGTGTGTCTCTTATATCACATATTTAACTGACTTTTTTTATTGTAACAACCAACGATTTATACAGGAAAATAATGACTATTAACAAGGTTGCCCAAACTTTTGCATCCCACAGTATATCAGCCAAGTCAAAAAAATTCAGGAACACAACCAAGCACCTCTGCGCCCTGTGTAGAAGCTAGCATCAATATTATAAAAAGATTAATTAAAAAAACACACACAGCAACAGCAATACAAAGGTCATCAGATCTCACCTGATAAGAAGAAGATCACAGCATGCAGGAGCTTCATTGTCAAAGTGATCCAAACTTCAACCTGTCAGTCGCTTGTCCCTGTGTCTGATCAATCGGGAGCTGATGCTGCTTTAATTTAACATTTACTTCCTCTTCCTGTCTGTTCTGTGTGCATTTGCACATTTTAGGTACACACACACAAAATCATTTCAATTCTCTCATATGAGTAAATCCATATGATCTGTGTGTAATTTATTCAAGAGGAATAAAAGCAAGCGACAAGTTTGAAGCGTATTTAAAAGATTTTTATTGTTTTTCTGCGTTGATGTAAACTTTTGTGGTTTTCAACAATCGCCAACAAAGAGTGCAGGGGTAAGCACAAACACACACACACACACACAAACTGCAAGTCATAAACAAAATAAAGGAAGTTTCCTGGGAGTTCATTAAACTTCCACAACCTCTTCCAGTTAACATTACAGTAGGGAGGGACCTCACTGGACAAAATAAGCTCACTTTCGTTATTTCACAATTTTGAATCAGTTTTACATGCTGACAGTTAATATACAAGTGCTGAATATACAAAAATCTTATTAAAATACACCAGCAACCATCTGCTGACTGGCACTTCACTTACTGATTACTGTAAGTAAGGCCAGTTGAAAAAAATGTACACTCAACAAAAATATAAACGCAACACCTTTGTTACTGCTCCCATTCCCCATGGGATGGACGTAGAGACCTAAAATTCATTCCAGATACACAATATAACCATCCCTCCCAAACAGTGGTCACAAATCAGTCCAAATGTGTGGTAGTGGGCACATCTGCTATATTGAGATAATCCATCCCACCTCACAGGTGTGCCACATCAGGATGCTGATCTGACATCATGAGTAGTGCACAGGTGTACCTCAGACTGCCCACAACAAAAGGCCACCCTGGAATGTGCAGTTTTGTCTCACAGCAAAATGCCACAGATGCCACAAGCAATGAGGGAGCGTGAAATTGGCATGCTGACAGCAGGAATGTCAACCAGATCTGTCGCCCGTGCATTGAATGTTCATTTCTCAACCATAAGCCGTCTCCACAGGCGTTTCAGAGAATATGGCAGCACATCCAACCGGCCTCACAACCGCAGACCTCGTGTAACCACACCAGCCCAGGACCTCCACATCCAGCAGGTTCACCTCCAAGATCGTCTGAGACCAGCCACCCAGACAGCTGCTGGAACAATTGGTTTGCACAACCAAACAATTTCTGCACAAACTGTCAGAAACCGTCTCAGGGACGCTCAACTGCATGCCCGTCATCCTCATCGGGGTCTTGACCTGACTCCAGCTCGTCGCCGTAACAGACTTGTGTGGGCAAATGCTCACATTCGATGGCGTCTGGCACGTTGGAGAGGTGTGCGCTTCACGGATGAATCATGGTTCACATTGTTCAGGGCAGATGGCAGCTGAGAATGTCCCAGTTCTTGCATGGCCAGCATACTCACCGGACATGTCACCCATTGAGCATGTTCGGGATGTGCTTGACCGGCGTATACGACAGCGTGTATCAGTTCCCACGAATATCCAACAACCTCGCACAGCCATTGAAGTGGAGTGGACCAACATTCCACAGGCCACAATTGACAATCTGATAGACTCCATGCGACGATGTGTTGCACTGCATGAGGCAAATGGTGGTCACACCAGATACTGACCGGTTCTGGGTCCCCAGACCCACAATAGCGCAAAAAACTGCACATTCCAGGGTGGCCTTTTGTTGTGGGCAGTCTGAGGTACACCTGTGCACTACTCATGATGTCAGATCAGCATCCTGATGTGGCACACCTGTGAGGTGGGATGGATTATCTCAATATAGCAGATGTGCCCACTACCACACATTTGGACTGATTTGTGACCACTGTTTGGGAGGGATGGTTATATTGTGTATCTGGAATGAATTTTAGGTCTCTACGTCCATCCCATGGGGAATGGGAGCAGTAACAAAGGTGTTGCGTTTATATTTTTGTTGAGTGTAACTCAAATAGAGTCTGTTTGACAAAGTAAAAGTAAAGTAGGCTGAATATGTCCAAAAACAAAAAACAGAAATTGAGAAAACTTGGAGTAGTGGTGAACCTTCCCAGGACTGGCCTGCCAAAAATAATCCTGAAGTACTTCAAGTAGATCACAACAGAAGCCAGGACAACATCCAAAGAACAGCAGGCCACACTTTGCCTGATTGTTGAATCCGTCATGATGGATGTCAGTTCGTTGTTATGTTACCTCACCACTGCCATGTTTTGCTATTGTAACTATGACTACAAAGAGCCTTTTCACCTTACAGCAAACCAATGTTTTTGGGTGTGGCCCATTTCTGGTTTTGCCTTTGGTTCCACTCACTGGCTCTAGCTAGTGCTTCACACAGCTTGATTTATGGCTCTGCATGGATTTGGATATTATCCATGAATCAACATCATGTACAAGTAGAAAGACTGAAGCTGTTTAAAAGTGCAGGTATGTGAAGATGCTACTATACCTGTGGGGACCGTCCCCACGAGTTTGGCTCAAGATGTGCTTTTAGTGTTATTAGTTTTTAGTGTGTGTGTGTGTGTGTGTGTGTGTGTGTGTGTGTGTGTGTGTGTGTGTAGTGGAGTGGACAAATAAAATGTCAGTACATGTAAGAGTGACTATGAATATCATATTTTGATGAAGTGTCATAAAAGTGTTTCTAGTTGAAAAGTTTAGAGGCGGATTTGTTTCCCCCCTCATGCAAAATAAAGAATGTAAATGAAAATGATTTGACTTGTTTTGAATTGACCTCTGCACATACTCATACATTCATAGCTTTCATGTATTCATAGTGCTCTTGGAAATACCTTGCATATTCATTTTGCATGGAGACAAATATAAAAAAGTCATTTCAGCTGCTGAATATCAACAGACTAAAGGACAAAGCACGAAACATCCAGGGATGGAGAAAGTTCTGTTCATCATAGCCGCAACAGGCAAGTTGTCTGATTCTTCGAATTTTCTATTAAATGTAATATTTTTACATTATTATTATTATACTTACTTTTTGCATAACCCACTGTCATTGTTACACCATCTTGTGTCTGTATCGTTGTGTTCTGTCTGGTGTTGCACTGTTTTTTGCACTTTATGTGGTCCTGTGTTGACTGTGATTGTCTTGGAGGAACGTTGTCTCGTTTCACTGTGTACTGTACCACTGCACACGGCTGAAATGATAATAAAGCCACTTCAATGTAGTCATAAAAAAGTCTCCCTTTCACAGTTTTTCTCAAATCACAAAAATGCATTTTTTTCAATATTTTGCTTTTCTTTAATAATTACACCAAACAATAATTATACAGAAATGTAATGTAACAGTGAAGCTAAAATGTTAAGACCACATTTAATCCAAATACTTGCTTATATGCTGTTTTTACAGGCCTGTGTGCCGTCACCTCCAAACATCACTACCAGTTTGTTTATGAGCTGAAGAACTGGACTGAAGCGCTGAGTTACTGCAGGGACAAATACACAGACCTGGCTGCTGTAGACGACATGCAGGATGTGCAGACGCTGAACGACATGGTGGACGTGAGCAAAATGAGCATCATGGAGAACGCCTATGTAAACTCAATTTTTTTTTTCCTCTGGAAACTTGCCAACTAATTATTTAACTTTAAACATACTGAACTATATTGATTTTTTTTTTTTATTTCAGTAGATTTTCACTGCTTTCTGTTTCAGTGTGGTTATGTTTTACATGTAACATCCTCTCCGTCTGCAGTCATTGACACTAGATTCACTGCTGTTTTAAGAATTGTGTAAAATAAATCTGCTAAAATAAAACCCCACCATCTCATACTCCATGATGTTTACTAAAAAATTATTATTTATCAACTAATGAATTTGGGACGTGTGGTGTAAAAAGGAAAAAAAGGTTGTGACCACTTACACCCAGAACTGCTGAAGACTTAATTCTGACTCCATAAAAATCAATGTTAATGCCTGATAAATGTGATTGAAAGATAAATATATCACGAAGTGTAGTCAAATAAAATCAGAATATTAAGTGAACGTGTGAGAGAGTGGGTCAGACAAAGGTGACCAGACTCACGTGGAACCAGGCAGCTGTGGAGAGAAGCAGGGAGACATAGCTGACAACCGCTAGGTCAGTAGCATCCCATCCAGGGTTAGGGTTAGGATCCGTCTGCTTAAATCTTTTTTGCTTGTACACATCAAAGAATTTAAAATTTACAAGCAAATAATTATTTTAGTGAACCTGATAAAATCTCAGTAAATTTTAAAAACTCAATTACACAATTTTGTAATGAAATACCAAAATGAGATGTTCTGCCCTGAGACCGAGTTTCTTACTGACAATCTGACAGCTTAACTCATAGATATTATGTCTAATGAAACAAATCCGTTGGTGCTTTCAGCGAGCCTGGATCGGGCTGTATGATGACATCAATGGCTGGAGGTGGTCGATGTCAGAAACCAGTGAGGCTGAGTTCAGAAACTGGTCACCTTGGCAACCAGACAACGTAATGAGTAAAGAATTCTGCGTACTGATGCTTGATGGACTGTGGTTTGATTATCCTTGTGAGAGTTTCTACAGATTCGTCTGCTCTGATAACAGAGGTGAGGATTTTCAACAAAGCAGCTCATATTTTTAATTTTTGTTGACGAACTTTTATTGACGTTTCAACAACAGCCTGACTCTTCACACTTAAAAATGCATTTACGGTTGTACACAGCACTCGAGTATGGTCTGTTTTCAGGGTCGACTATGACATTTGTCTACATTGACAATCTCATGACGTGGACGGAGGCCCAGACCTACTGCAGACTTCATTACACAGACCTGGCCAGTGTGAGGAACATGCCAGAGAACCAGAAGATAGATGAGGTGGTACCTGCAGGGGTGAAGGTGTGGATTGGCCTTTTCAGAGATTCCTGGAAGTGGACAAATGGAAGTAACTCCTCATTAGGATATTGGACAATTATTGAACCTAACAATCTGATGGGACACGAGTCTTGTGTGGCAGCAAACTTTTTACTAAATGCAAAATGGGAGGACTGGACCTGTGACTCCATGAAAGAATTTGTTTGCTACATTGGTAAGCCATGTTTCAGAAAGTCTGGCCTCTGATCCTGCTGCTGTCAGCCACAATTTACAAAACGCATTCATATAAACAAAGACGTTTTTAGCTTAAGATGTATGACACGATTAGTAATCTGACACAATTAAAAGTTCTGTTAACCCAATCAATGAGCAGATAATCATAATCTGATGGTTTGCTTTGTGCCCCGTTCTGTAAAGGGAAGATCTACCATTGTTGTACACAGACTCTTGGGTCATACGTTATTTGACATTTCCTGCATTGCACAAATTGCACTCAGATTTGTTTCATTGTAAGCAGTTGTTCCTGTTTCTTATGCAGTAATAACTATGTAACTATTTTTCTTCTTGGTTATTGCAAAGCGCCTGTTTACAAGCAAGTGGTGAAAGTGAATCTGATAAACTCCAGTCCTGATCTGACCCACCCTGATGTGATGGAAGCCATGCTGAACCAGGCAAGTCATGACACATTTTAAGGTATACTTATTAATAAACAACAAAGAGTCTGTCCAAGATCTCACTAAGTCTAACACAGGTCTGTACTGGTGATGTGTACAGACACATACTAATGCTAACCAACTGTATCTGCTTCAACACAAAACTGTAACAATATACTTTTCTGAATATAAGCTTAAAGCAATGTGATGATTCCTGCATTTGAATCTAATCTAATTCTAAGGAAGGACCCTGGTTCTGTCCTTGGCTCCTTCAGCTCATGTACCTTAGGCTGAGTCAGGTTTTGAGTTCTCAGTTAGACTATATGTAAGAGCCATGAGTCTCAGTCTGTTTCATCCTGGCAGATGAAGCTGTGGTGAGCAATCCTTCGAGTACTGTGAAAAGCGATCTAAAAATAGGAACCGGAGTCTGAAAGCCACAACAAAAAACAGAAATAAGGGATTTTTTTAATGTGATGAAACTTTAGATCATGTTTCATATCTTTCACCTCTAATCTCTTGAACTTTATTAAACTACTTTTCCTCTGGAGTTCATAACACTGAACTGCCGAAGTCAAATTACAATGTTGGTCATTTTTCATTAAAAGCTAAGCATGAGCTATAGGATTAAGCTGACTATGAAAGACTGAGTGATGGACTGAGTGAGTGTTATTCAAGAAAGTACTTTTTTGTGTGTCTCAGATCAAACAGAAGCTGAAGGAGCAGGGAGTACAGGGAGACATCAAACTGAGCTGGAGGAAGCAGTCAGATGGATCGGTCTTCCAAAAGGATGACGAGGAAACGAAGAGGAAGAGCATCGTCTGAAAGTTTCAGGCTCTATTGTGAAATATTATCATATTATTCTGTACTTTGTGTGAAAAACTCAAATAAAGCAAATCATACAAATCTTATTTCAGAGAACTTTATGAATAGAAAACTATAAAAAATGTTGTGATTACTGAGTAAGGCTTTACCTAGTTTCAGATTTTAGTCATACCTTTTAACACTTAGACTTGAAGCTACAGCAGGTTTGTTGGGGATTTGGTGATAGGACGCTCTGTAATTATAATATTTTTTGCAGCATCTGTCAGCTCAGACTGCTTTGATGAAAATGTGGTGGTAGGTCATCGTTTAATGTATTTTTTTTCTTTTGCTGTTTTCTTTTTGCTTGAGTTATTGATTTCGAATATTCAACTTTATGTATCTTTTCAACCAAAGTCTTTATTTTAAAGTCGTGACTGATTGTTGCAACAAAGTGAGCAGAAGTGATTAAGCAATGGAAACGGCCTGTCTGTGCAAACATTAGATGCTCTTTGAATCAGACTGAATCAGCTGCATTTCTGTTTTATGCTTTACTCAACTTTTAAATAAAGATTATGTGTGAGAATGTTGATGCTTATACAACTGTTTGAGGAGATAATAAAGAAGTGATCCAGTGTTTTTGTGTAGCTTGTTATTCATTTGCATTGGCTGTGGTTTAAAAAGGATGACACAAAAAATAAAGGCAAAACTTACCATGTCTGTGAAGGTTCTCAGTCATCCAGGTCATCGTAGTCTAAGGAGGAGCATTAGGGGGTCCAGTGTCCCTCCCACTCCCACGGGCTTAAATCTGGGTCTCTCCACCATTGGACCCTAGAACTGAAGAAGCTCCTCGGATGAGAGGTGAAACGTCTTCAAGCAACTTAAAGAAGTCCAGACGCTTTTCTTTCCAAGCTCCTTAGACGACTAACTTTGAGCTTCATTCACAACAGACAGAGGAAGAAGGTCAAAAACCAAAGCAGGGGAACACAAAGACAGTTTGATCATCCACGATTCTTGTTCTTTTCTCTTGTCTTCTAACTTCTGAGAAAGCAGTTCAGGCAATAGAAACATCCTTGCATTGATGCAGTTTGATGGAGGAAGTACAAACCCAGAAAAGAGGCAAAAGTCTCATCTGACTGTGTTCACTCAGGTTGATCATGGTGTGTGTTGGTGTGTGTTCTGATGTAAACTATTACTTTGCCTTCTTCAGCTGTTATAAAACATTACATATTTTTTGCAGTATTTTGCAGCTTCTTTGTTGCTTCCTGGAAATAAGGATTTCCATCAATAAGTAGCACTGGAAGTTTCTGTGGAACTTTGTTTTAGGGACTCTTTGCAGAAATGTAAAGCCCCAGAGAAGACTTTAACCCTGGGCAGTGGTGGCATGCTTTACATCTTTGCATCAGACGCTTTAAACCGGGTTTGGTGAAGTAAAGCTTGGTTGCAGCTGCTCCACCATGGAAACCAATTTCATGAAGCTCTCTACACATTGTTCTCACTAATCTGAAGGCTCTGAAGTTTGGCACCACCACTGTGTTATAATACCACCAACAACTGACAGTTGAAAATTTAGTAGCGAGGAAATTTCCCGACTGGTGGCATCCTATGATGGAATTCACTGAGCTCCTAAGAGCGGCTCATTCACAGTAGTCTTTTCTATTCTATTTCACAATAGATGACCTTTGATACCAGTTTTCATTTTTGTCATAAAACAGGAAGGAAACTCTTTAAGCTTATCAAACAAATGTGTTAGCTTTGCATTCCTCCATTCCTAGTATTGCACGACTTGCAGCAGCTGTCTCTTCTGGCCTTTTAGCTTGTAGTGAGACTTCAGGGAGATTTTCTTCCTCAAAAAGATCTTTGAGGATTTTAGCATCAGTGTCAATATCCCTAAGATCTGGCCTAATGCAGTTGTTCCAGTTGACTTTTGTAGTTTTGAGCATCTCAGTTATTTGCAAAAGGTGACGAGACATCTAAGAATATAAACGAGCAAAAAAGAAAAACACGATAAAAGAAAATCTTCAACCTAAACAAAATAAAGTCAAAATACACTCAGAATAAATGTATTCTAAGGATATCTATTTAGTATTTATGCACATTTCTTCAGTTTTTCCAGTCAAAGTGTTAAAGTTGCTTTCATCCCGTGTTCTGGGAATCTGAGGACACAGTTTTACATACTTTTGATGCCCCTGTGATGCAAATTTTGTGTTCAAGATGTTGAACAGTAAT
>NC_140576.1:37461346-37606346 GCF_057381845.1 Rhamphochromis longiceps | reverse complement strand
CTCTGCTGCGTCATATATGGTGAGATCTTTCATTCTTTAAGGGGCTTGTTTTAGGCACAAGGCCACATTTGATTGGTGAGACACTTGTTTTTATTCTTTCTTTTACTTTAGTCCAGTCTCTGTTCCATATGAGATCAAGATTCACAGTTTGTTTTTATCTTTTAAAGTTCAAAAGCTTTAAAATAGAGTAAAAACAAAGTGAGGACCGCTCCCTCTGTGCGTGTAGTGATGCGAGTTACTGCTATCAGGTGTCGCCTGTGCACGCTCCGTCTCCAGAAATCTTTCACACCTTCAGAAAATTGAAAAGAAGCACATAATGAAAGATTATTTTGTTTGCTTGCTACATACGTTTGTTAAAGCGAGCCCGCCGGTACAAGACGTGCGTCTGCTGTTTGCAGGTGTCTGTTTATAGAATAAGGAAATGACACAATTGACCTTGTTTTACAGCTCTCTCACCACACAGCCAGCACTCTGCACTGAACTAAAGACAAACTACAAACAATCTAAACTTGTCTCAGAGACGTTATCAAGCTTTATGTATTTTAGGACTAATAAAATTAACTAATCCGACAGCAGTAACTGTGAAAGGCTGAACGTTGCTCACTGTTGCTTCTGCTATCGTCACACGTTTCACTACCAGGTTACGTGTTTTGAGTATGCTTCTTCTCTTCCCAGCAGAGTTGTGTGGGCTCATCAGTGCACAGGTTATATCAGTAACAGGAACTGAAGGACAAGGCATCACAGTGCGATGCCACTTTTCTTTCTCTGGAAACAGGAAGTTCTTCTGTAAGGAAAATTGCAATCCAGACAATGTTCTTATTGAAACATCTGAGGAAAAAGCACAAAAAGGCAAATATAGCATTGAATATGAAGGTACAGTGCATTCTCCTGTCCTGTTTGTGACCATCAAGCCACTGACCATGTCTGACGCTGGGCGTTACAAGTGTGGTATGAGCATGTTCTTTGGGAATTCAGAACAGGAGGTTAAACTCATTGTTAAAGCTGGTGAGTTTTATTAGATTATTATTAACATTTACCAGAAATTGACTTGTTTTAGGATATTTGAAAAATGAAAAGTTCACCTCTGTTTAACAGACGACGTTTCACTGTTGTTCACAGCTCCAACTACCAGCTCACCCAGCTCCACACCTTCGACCACTCTGTCTCAAGGCAGCGAAGGTAAGACGTGAGTTTAAAGGTGCAGAGCTTAAACTGTGTGATGCCTCAAAAACAACTTTTTGTGCTGAAAAGCATAAAAATCCCAAGAAAATGCAGATATGTTCAGCAAGTGACTGCATGACAAACTCAAAATTCACAATCAGTTAATAAAACTTAATACATTTCAAAATGGACCTAGTCTGTTTCTAACAGCGGGGTCTTATAGCTCTTTCTCCATTAATGCCATCTTTCTTCTGATTGGTGGCTCGTCACATCCCTTCTCATTTTCCTCAGCCTCGGTCTCTGACACACGCTCAGAGCACTTCCTGCCTCTGGTTGTATGTGTTCCTGTGGTCGTTTTGGTGTTGGCAGCCGTTCTGTTCCTGCGCTGCAAGAAGAAGACACAGAGGAAGGTTGATGGTGAGTGTTCTCCAACTGCATGTTTATCATTTCTTTACTATGAATTCAAATCAAGACTGTTGTTTGTCTCTGTTTCACAGGAGTAACCCTTGATTACAGAAACACAAAGGTACTGTTTATTTTTATTTATTGTTTTTACTGTCATTGTTGACCATGTGCACTATTTTTTTCTTGAACCTAATCACTGTCTAAACCCAGCAGGAAAGTCAGGAAAGCAAATCCCTCCAACCATCAGCTGACAGGCTCAGTGCAGTAACACAGATTGTTTTAGATACTTGGAATAAAATGCATCCAAACCTAAAAGAAATCTGTCTGAACCTCAGAGAGTGTGAGAATTTCATTTATTTGCATCTCCATCTATACAGAAATGTATTCAGATTACCCCAAAGCAGAATCAAAGAGGGGTTTATTAGAAATGACATCCTCAGCTCTAAGCATATGTGAATGTATCTGTTGCATGAAATGCAGAGTAAACAGAACCACAGCAAAGGGTAGTTTCACCATGAAAGCAACAGAACAAAGAGAAAAGCCGAGCTGGCAGCTCACCGTGCTGCCCGCGCATCATATCTCAGAGGGATGCCACGCCCGTGTAACTCACACATAGTTGTCACCACTAGATGGCAACACAAGCAGGATTATTTGAAGAGCTGGGCGGAGTTAAAGGAAACTTAAAGTTGTTAGGTGATGGCTGTGTGCGGACAGGGCTAGGACCCCAGATGCAGACTCCAGAGACAAACTTAAACCAAAACAGCTTTAATGCTGAACGCAAACATAACATAACTGGGAAAAACTCAAAATAAACTAACACCGGTGGACTGGCAAAACACACAGCAAAATAAACAGTAGATCACGACATGGACACAGAGAAACACAGGGCTTAAATACACAGAGGGAGCAATCAGGGAATGAATAACAGGAGGGAAACACAGCTGGGGCAAATCAGGCCTAACGAGACCAGGGGAAGCAAAACCAGACACATTAACATCAGACATGGACTTCCAAAGTAAAACAGGAAACATAAACAGACTCACAGGCAAGCACTAAAACAAAGGGAACAGAGACGTGGGACCAGGGCAGACACAGACACTGACTGGACGTGGAAATACAGCAGACAGGGGAGACAGCAACAAAGGAACACAGACAGAAAACCAAAACACTAAAACTCTAACCAAACCCCACCCAGAGGACCTTAACTAAGAAAAACCCGTAAAGCAAAGCTAGAATATAAAGAAATAACAAAATCAAATAACCAAAAACACAAAACACTGGGTCACCGACCCAGGAACCCTAACAAAAGTCTGTTTAAGTTTCATTTCAGTGGAAACATTCTCACCCAACAAACTTTTAAAACTGTTGTTTCTATTTTCAGATTGAACCTTACGAAAACTCCGTTTTTCACACACGTGAAGACGCCATCTACGAGAGCCTCGATCCAATCAGGAGTGACCAGGACACAACCTACTCGACACTCTTACACACTCACACGATTCACAAGGGGATTCAAGAGTGATTACAATTATCGGTGAAAAACGGATGTTTTATAAAGTTTTATACCCACGTGTATGATCACACGTCTTATAAAAATAAATAAATAAATAGAAGCTACATGTAGGTCATGGGCGTCAACCTGAGTTTGTGTTTGGGACACATGAGGAAGTGATATTCCTAAATACAATTTGGTCCACAGAAATGATCCAACACCCTCGTAAGCGTCAGCGCACCTGTTGGCACATTATGAAGTAATAGTGAGTTTGTGATTGGCCTCCTGTAACAAACACACTGGTGTGTGTACCGTCTGTGAAATGCGACTCTTACCTCACACTGAAATCGTTCCTTCTCTTACTGTGATTTTTTTACGTTTACTATGTTTATCTTTATTTTACTACTTTGTCCAGATTCTAAGCTTTGTTTCATGTTTTGATATTTTGAGTAGTATTACGTTCATTTTTATTTGATTTTATTATTTTAGTCTTAAGTCACCTTGACAAGGCTTCACATGCTGTCATTCATTACCCTGTATAATAAAAACTGTTGATTTAAAATCAAATTTCATTGACAGAAACAAACTGATTCTGAACTCGTCAGACAAAACAAATCAGCAAGTGACTCATATACAAGCAGGAAGGAGCGCACTGTCCTCAAAGACTAACACGCTCTTGTCTACGACGGTGTAAACGTGTAAGATGAAAAATGATTGAAAAATATCAAATATCAATGCTAAAATGTAAAAAAGCTTTAAAGTGAAATTGCATTTAACTGAATATTAAGCTCAATGCTTTTTCTAGACTATTTAATGTGGTATCAGTGTCTCTTGGGGCGTCACAGAGGGGAACTCTAACACCCACCTCAGCTCAAACATGTGAAAAGTGCTTCCACATCCACCCAGCAGGTGTCACTGTTGACCAATAATTTCCTCCTGACTTGTTCAGCATTTGGTGTGCGTCTATTATACACGCTCTAAAACTACATCCTTTACTTTGTTATGAATTTTACAGCATTTATAATATTTACAGCTTCTACAAAATGTGGATTTCAGGTTTTATTGTGATGGATGTGACGTGTGACGTCCACACTGTGAAAGTGTTCGCTTGGTTCGACAGAATATGATTTTCTTCACTCCCTGCACACATTCAGGTCCTTTGATAGAAGCACAAAGCTGACTGTGATCCTTTATTATCATATTTGGAAAACGGACCAGAACAACTGGGTACAGAGACCCAAAGGGTCATTAACAATTTAACAAAAACAACCGCAGAGAATAAAAAGTGGAACAAACTGGAGTTGTTTTGTGTCTCTTTCATCGTGGTGTCTCATAGATGTATGTTTGATTTATATTTAGCTGTAACTGAGGCTCCTAACAGTCACACAGAACATGGTGTTAATTAGGAAGCAATAAAGGCAAAGCAGCTAAAGTTAGGCTAGTCTTTTTAGTCACATCTTGATGATGTCACTGACTTCTATCTTCCTGCTTTTGTTTCACAAGAGAGACGATCTGACTGTGGACACGTCAAATACAAAGAGCTGTTCCCTAAATGGGCATTATTACCTCTGATAGGAGCCAAAATATCCAAAATGAGCATCACTCGGCCTGCTGATCAACATTTTTCATAATATATCCACAGACAGTATGAAGTACTGAGCACACTGATGCGGAGCTGCAGACTCTTACTACACAACCACACTGCAGTGACAAAGTGACAAAGGCTTTAACTTCTTGGTGGAAACTAAAAGAAATTCAAACGTGTCAGCAAAACTCTTTTACCTGTTTTTTCCTTAATCTTAGCAGCATTATTTCTTTAAGATTCATTACTAAAGTAAATACATTTCTGTCAGCTGATAAATTAAAACAAACAGATGTCCAAATATATCAAAGAAAGCAGGAAACACGTTTTATTTCTCATTTGCCTTTTTATTTTATTTGAACACTTTCACACCTCTCACTGCTAAGAATGTACTTTACAGCACTTTAAGAATGACATCCAATAATAGTCCAGTACATCATTTTCATGCATTCTCTGTTGAACACCTGCACAGCGTCCAGCACAACGACGGACCTGCAGCTCGCTCCTGCAGGATAAACAACACAATCTATAAAATTTATAAAATTTTAACAACAATATGAGACTCAACATTTAACATATATCAACCGTCAACATGAATAAACTGTTTACAAAAGTTATAACTTTAAAAGGTTTTCTGAGAAAGCGATTTACAAATGATGATCAGAAGACGGGTGTTGTGTAACGTAACCATGACAGCACAGATCACACAGCAGCTAGTAGTAGTATTGTAATCATATTTTACTCAGTATCAGTAAATGTTTGAGTAAATATGTATTGTCCTTAAACAGTGATGTCACTTCCTTCCTGGCGCTGCTTCACACGTGAGGAGTTCATGAAGGACCAAAACCTTTCAGATCCATGAATCTTTACAGTTTTTAGTGTTTGTTTTTTATCATTTTGTAATCATTTCATTCATATAGTTTGTTTTTAAATGAATTACTTTATTTATTTTTTATGTATAAAGTCTTGGAATTTTCACTCCTATTTCTTTCCAAACTGATTTGTTTTGAATGAACAACAATACGTTTGTATAGATAAGTAGGCATGTCATATATCATACAGGGATAAATGTCGCTCATCCAATTGATGGTGGCAGGAATATTGTTCCTATTCGAGGGTCCACGGGGTCAGAAGCAGCGTCCACCCTGAACTGGCTGCCAGTTTATCACAGAGCGCTCTCACACCTGCGACCAGTGTGGAGGACAGACACAGCAAACATGAGGCTGACGGGGGGTCCAACCTAGAATCTGCTTCATGTTCAGTAGCAACACGGACAGAAAGAAATAATGAATGTGAAAGAAAACGTTCATGTTTTCCTTCCTTTATTTGTGATGTTTTCAGTTTCAATCCTCCATAAACGTCTTCTGGCCTGTTTTTCTCTTAAAATTACACTTATAGTCATTTTTTCTTGATGGAAAAGTCTTAGCATGAGCACAAATTTGCTATTCACAGAAAAATGTGTAATTAACAGCGATGTGACTGTGCACCTGGTTGAAGGACCAGGAGATCAAACCTGTGCTTGTTTTCAGACTGTCACAGCCGAGGCCAGAACAGGACGTTTCTGTTTCCTTTCGAGGCTCATGCGTCCTCACGTGTATCTCTAATGAGTTTGAAGTGACGTCAGAAAGTGAAGAGGATTGTTAGCTTCATTCTCTGTTTGCACTCATCTCCGTTCTTTCCTTTTCATGCTTGGAGGATTCCTCCTCTGAGGCCAAATGCTTCTGTTTTAAGTCTCTCCTCTTCTTATCCACCTTTGTTTATAATTCTTTAAGTTTCTCTCTTTCTGGTGTGTTCATGTTTTTAACTCCACAAAGAAAGAGCGTTGAGCTTCTAGGTCCACACTGTGTGTTTCCATGGTCTCCTTGTTGAGGTCACACAGTAGTGACAGACAGCAGAGGGTTGTAAATTTTCTTTCCCTCCGGTGACCTCGAGCCGTGAGCCAGCAGCTCCTGGATGGTGATCCAGTTGTCGAGAATGCGACGATTCCTCCTCTTTGTGATTTTCTTCTGGCTCAGCTGCAGGATGTTGCTGCTGGGGGAGTTATGCTGCACATTAAACTGGAGGCTCTGGGATAAATGGGGCTCTTCAGCGCCCCCTGTTGATGACAAAAGATCCCTGAAAATAAAAAGACTGTGATCAGTGCCTTCACGAACTTCACGTAATGAAGTAAATGTGTCATTTTCCTTCTTTTTCTCTATTTTGTTTTTGTGTAAACACTTTTTTAAGCCACTTGTGTACTGCACGATTGAGTCCTGTGGCTCTCACCAGTAGGTGGGAGCTGTTAAAATAAAATAAAAAAAAACTCAACATGCAGACACCTCAAACTTCTTTCTTTTCATACAACTGCACACATGAAGTTACTGTTTGAAGGGAATCCTGAGGAACTCGTCGGAGGGTCGGAGCCACAGATACGACATTTCAGCGCATAACAAAGTTACGCAACATTTAAAGCTACATATAAAATCAAAAAGCTGCACTGCAGTGTAATATCAGTATGTGTGTAATAGTACAATATGAATTATTCAGCGTGTTCATTACGTGTCCTCCTGTAATCTGTCGTCACTCATCAGTTGAGCACCGTGAGTTGGACCAATGAATTCAGACCTGTGATTTAAAAACATTGATTTGCAGCACCAGTGTCTCTATAATTATTTTGCGTAACGGGTTATTTACTTTGAAGGTATGTGAGGTTTCCGCTCTTCTCTCCTGACCTCTGACCCTTTAAAGGTCTCTGCTGACAGGATTTCACAGGTGATCTCAAGGATCTCGGGTCTGTAATGGCTCACTGACCCACAAAGAATTCACCGTTTTAGTGTCTGTATTTACAGAAAACCACGATGGCCGTTTGACTGATGGATTGTTGGTCCGGATTAACGAGGAGTTTGTCTTTGGGATGTTTTACGGATTTTCACACCAACTGTGCTGATGAATACAGAGGTGGGTAAACATGGCACAACGTTTTAAACATCAGTCAAAAGTAAATGTGTCATTTCACCACCATCATTTCTTCCGACAGACGACAGTTGAAAAGACTTCTGACAGTGATGAACTTCATACTCTGAGGATAAATGTGGCACCTTTTATGTTTGCATCTGTAATAATGACTGAACTTCTGGGGTGTCGTTGTAGATTTCGCCCCGTACCTGTCTCCTCTCATGTAGTCCAGGCGGCTCTGCATCATGAACTCTCTTCTTCTTCTGTACTCTCGAGCTCTCAGCAGCTGCTGCTTCCTCTCCTCTTTGCTCCAGTATCGACCCTGTGCAGAGGACAGAAACCAGTTTAAAGCTGGTTTAATGAGACTTTGTCATGTTTATTGGGCTCAGAAGCAAAATATAAGGGCTAAAGTACTTCTGTTTTATGTAAACTAGGATTTAATGACAGTTGAAAACGATGTCACAGCATGTTTGTGGCGATGAATCGAGATTTGCTCGTCAGAAAACAAGTAACGGCACATACTGGACATACTTTTGGTTTGAATCTCAGCTCTTTTAGTCCAACGACATGTTGTCATTAATGTTTGCAGACTCTACCTGTTTCATTTCACTGGCAGCGTCATCGTCTGTCGTCATGCCGCTGCGTTCCTCGCGGATCTTCATGGCTCTGGCCTTCAGCAGACGATCTCTGACCGGCCGCTTGGCCACATAACGAGTCCCATCGCTGCGAATCTTTACCTGGACACGAAAAGAACACCTAGCATCTCATGTCAACGGAAGACCAGACATTTAAAGTTTCAGCTCTCTTTGAAATGTTTCTGTTGCTGCATGCTGCTGTTGGATCTCTTGCTTTTCTTCAGCCTTGAGTCTTTAAGCTGAATGTAGAAAGTTTATTTTCTATTGATTACGTAGCTCCAGTAGCTCAGTTGTCTTTAGCTGAAAATCATGTAAATCACTTGACATCATTTTCAGTGCTTTACAGTAGTGAACCATGTTAAACTGGGCCACAGAGGCTTCTGTATCATTTTGATGAACAACTAATTTCTTTTTTAGATTTTTTTGAATGTCCCGTCCAGCACTGTAGCAATCAAGTAGACCGTTACAGCTTTTGCTATACTGGTCCACTTGACTGACATATTTTATTTGACCTTTGTTATTATTTATTTTTATTGTTTTCATTTGGACTTATTACAATTAGAACAGAGAAGACAGGGGGAGGAGAGGTTGGGAAGAGAGTTAACAGAAGGAGAGCAAAAGAAAAATAGAGCAGAAGAAGGATGGAGAGAGAACAGACACTGACAACCTGCTTGATCACCTGCTGAGAGGGAAAAAAGAAACCACCAAAAAGAATAAAAACACAGCAGGGAAACAATTAATCTCTTTCCTGGTGATCATGATCAAAAACAACAATCTTGTAGTTGTTATTAAGGCCAGAGGGTTTTCTCAGACATCAAATGATGTCCAGCCTTGTAGGAGAGGAACCTGTGATGAGTCCCTTGATATGCTGGACTGGTCATTTTGCAGCTACTCCACCAGTTTATTCTTTTCCCTTCAGTGTTATTGCACCGTTTACCTTCCACTCCATGCGCTGTGGAGACGCGTTTGGTGATGAGTGAGTCAGTCCAAGAGGTAAGGCCAGTCCTAACCGTGAGGCACCTGCACGGTGGTCCTCCAGGCCACAGGGGGCGCTGTTCACACTCCTGGGGCTTGCCGGCCCACTGCTGCCTGTGGCTACCCCCCTCTCCTCCCCGTCTGCCCTGCCGCTGTCTCTCACTCGGTCCAGGGGGTCCACCAGACCCTCGGAGGGCAGGGTCATGCAGCTCTGATAGCGCTCTAACGGTTTGCTGTGTCTGTGCTGCCTCCGGGTGAAATAGGGGCTCGACTCTGCACTTCCACCTTCAGGCCTGTAGGGGGCTCCACCTGCAGTCATAGAAGTGATGGAAATGATCATCAAAAACCAGAAAGAAGTTTTAGACGTTACCCACAAACATCAGTTTAAAGGAAAGTGTTCTTTAGCTCATATGCTTGTTTCTTCATTATAAACCTGTGGAAAGGCTCTTAAAATGACCCCGATATGCTTACAGAGAAAGATTATACCTGCTCTGGAGCTCCGCCCTCCATCAGCCATACCCCTCCTAGAAGCTGACCCCGTTTCTCTGGTCAGAGATCTGATGAAGGCGAAATACATCAAAATATCCACTATTATTAAAACATATCACAAAGGTCAATATGCATATGGAAATAGAAAGAACGCTCATTGCAGCAAAACCAACACCTGAACTTTGAAGGCGTAGAGGGGGTGGAGCTTGAGCCATTTGCAAAGTTTCCATTGGAGGTTTCGTACTTCCTGTAGGTGCTCGGGGAGAAGGAGCAGCTGAGGTTTGAGTGACGCCGCTCTCTGTCTCGGTCCCTCCTGTGACATCGAGGCGTGAGGGGGGAGTTTAGAGGGGGGAGGCGACTGAGGGGGAGGAGCGGAGGTGGAGAGGTCATGCGTCTGCCTCCTTCATCTTCATCCTCCTGAAGAGGCGGGATCTGCTCGGTGCTGACCAATGGCGTGCTCCGGCAGCTTTCCCCTCCGGTGTTGTAGGCACTGGTGCTGTCTTTGTCATCCGATCGCTCGCGCTCCGGGAGTTCGTTGATGGCTGACAACTCGTGGTGATGAGGATCGTCATTATCCTCGTTATGCAAATCTATAAGTTCAGAAATAGAAATAAATGAACTGTTAAAAATCAAAACTGCTTTGCTTTGTCTAATGACACCAAAGTAAACTGGATACATAAATGATGGCTTGTTGTTTTATCACAGTTTTTTTTCCTAGTATAATTCTGTGTCATAATTCACATGTTTCCTAAAGACGTCCGGATGTTATATGTTTCCTACCCTGGTGCTGGTTGTTACCTCCTTCAGAGGGTCCTGGTCGGCCCGCTCCACCTGCCACCGTCTCCTCCTCCATCATCCAGGCTTTCAGACATCTCTCCCTGAGCTGCTGCATCTTTTGTGCTCGGAGAATGTTGCGGCACTTAAACTCCAGGTGGCGCAGCTCCTCCTCGATCAACGCCAACTCGTGCTCACTTGGCATCTCTTTGCTGTTCACGTCCACTAGCGATTCAGAAGCTGTGCCTTCAGCTTCCTCTGCTGCCTCGTCCCCCTCCTCTCGGCCTTTAACTTCTGCTTCAGTGGTTTCCTTTTCCAGCTCTCTCCGGCGTCTTTCCAAATGTCTCTCATACTGATATTTGATCTCTAACAGCTCTTGGTAACGCTGGCACTCTTCCTCCGTCAGGCCCGGCATCATCATGGTCATTGTCAGAGGCTGGTGATGGTGGTGGTAATGCTGCAGGTTGGACATGAGGTGTAACATCAGATAGAGCTCATTAACTATGATGGTGTGTAACCACAAATACATGTATTGACAATCAGCTTTTTTATTGACGATAAATATGAATAATGATTTCATATTTTCTGAGGATACCCAAAATACAAAGTCTGGGTTTGGGTCCTTTCAGTGCAAAATAATCTACCAGAAACATTTATTAGTATGTTTTTAAATACTAAATCAATGGTGTATCCAATGACAGATCTCAGGAAATGTTGCTGAGATGTGTTACATGTAGTTTGTCAGCTGCTTCACAACTTAAATGTCAGAGAAATGCTTCAGATGTTTCTGACATGACAGATAGAATTCCCTTCATAGCTGCATTATGGTTGGTAACACAGTACCATTATATCTGACAAGCACTGGTAGGTGTTTGCTTTTGCATTCCCATTTCAGTGGAAGTGTTGGTCCCATGGCTTGTTGCTATGAAACAACTCAAGAGTACCACTTCAGATAACAGCTTTGAGGGTTTCCTGGTGCAGCGTCACAGCTGAGCATGCAGTACATCCCACAGAGAGTCTGCCTGCATTATTAGGGACATCTTAAAGAAACGTTTTATTATTCTGCAGTTTTTATAAATCTGTTTTCTTCCGCTTATACAACTCGGGGCCCAGCTACCATAGAGTGAGAGCACATCCTGGACAGGTTACCAGTCGGTCACAGAGTAGTCAGCCATTCACACTCACATTTTACACACATTCTTGACACATACAGTCAGTTTAAAATGAAACTAGTTAACCTAAACCCCAAAATGACTTTGCACTGTTGGAAACAACACACAGACTGGATTTGAACCCAGGACGTCCTTGCTGTAAGGCAAAAGTAACTGCTGTACCTCCATGCTGCTCATTTCATAATGCACCATAGAAATCCCAAAGCCAACAGTGCAGGAGTCCATCAGAGTACTCTGATCCATGTCAGTGGTACTCAGTTTCAAGCCCATTGTTTCCTGCAGAAGTATTTTACAAACACCTGACAAATGATCGTGGTCTCCAGGGTACACAGCAAATTCAAAAGTGTTAAATGTTTTGGTGTTAATAGTCTTCTTGCAAAAGTAGAGTTAATTTTACTCTAAGCAGAGTCACATTCTTTTAATGTAACTCTGAGGTGTAAAATGATAGTAGTTAAAATCGAGTGTTAAAAATGAGTGTTTCTCTGTCAAATCTGGAGGTGTTACAATGGAAACATTAACTCTTGACCTCTTAACTCTGAACTCCTACAGGGGCTATGACACCAACAGAGTAAATTGACAGACTCCGCCCCCAGCACGGCTCCAATCGAAGCTGAAGTGAAGCCGTTTCAGAACATTTTGCTCTACATATTTGAGTTGTTTGCCATGCTTGGTAAGTCATTTTTTCAAAGATTGTTTCAATTATTATCATGAGCTTTTACTTCTGTGGCTCTTTGGAGTTGAGACAAAGCTGTGTGAAAGGCATTAGCCATGTTGCTCGCTGATAGCATAACATTCTGTTTTAGCTAGCTGAAAGGTATTGTTTGCGGGCAAATACCACAGCCTTGAAAAAAAGCTTGCATGTGAATTGTCAGTCAAACCTTTGGTCAAATACACCTAAAACAATGTCTAGAATGTGAAATGTTGGTATAATGGTGCTGCTTGAAGCCTGAAAACGATCGCCCATAAAAAAAAACGAGCAAACAGCAGTAGCTGACGTCCTGACTGGATTCTACGTTAGCATAGATCCCTCCAGAGTTTTGTGCACACGGTTTAGGTAAAAATTAAAAAGGTTGAGGTTTTACATTTAGTTCAGTATTACCTGTTGCCTGTGTCTTTGTCTTTTGGGAAAATACTTTACACAAGTAATGGCTCAAAGAGGATTCCTTTTTTTTTTCTTTTACTGTGCTGCAATTGTTTACTGGATTATTTGTGCCATTAATTAGTGTCAACTAATTTTTATTCAATCTCCGCACAGGATATGCTTGTGAAGATGGAATATGGGGGAGAGCAGAAGTGCGTTGAAGTTCCACAAAGGGATGAATGAAGGACATGCATATTGTATTGAAGAAATAAGTGATGAGAATGCTGTTATTTGCATTTACCATGTCAGACCTTTTGATAAACACAATTCTAATGAAAGTGAGAACATGTATACTGTTACATCTTTCAGAAAATGTTTTGAAATTGTGGTGCACAGTTCAGAATAAATGTTTTTCAAAAACCATTGCATCTTTTTAGTAAATGTTTATTTCCAAAAGAAATTTCTAGAAGTTCAGAACAGTAAAATTCCCGCTTTTTAGAATGAATTAGAAGATAACTCTTACGTAGTTAAACTAAAATACTCTTTGAGAGTTAATATATAAACTCTAAACACCAAGTGTTAAATTATCAACTCCAGACAGATTTGGTGTTTAACACTAAATCAGAGTTAACGTACCAACTCTCCAAAAAGAGTTAAATTAACACTCTCTGGTGTGGACCCATATAGACACTTTAATAGTGTTGAAATCAAATCCGACAGTGTTAATTTGGACATGCTGGATTTGCTGTGTAAGACAAACCGTCTGTGGCTGCACAGTTGTGCTGATGTATGTGACTGTTTTCAGACAAAGTGGATAGTACCAGGTTTGGAGCTTTTTATTTATTGACAATAAGTCAACAAAATGATCACCTAATAGGATTTGAATTTAGTATACCTTATGGTGGTGATGGTGGTGAGGACTGTACGCTGCTGCTGCTGTTCCTCCTCCAGCTCCCCAGTCCAGACCTGGGAGAGAGTCAGAGCTGAGCTGGAGATCGCGCAGATGGAGGAAAGGAGGGGTGACGTCTCCTCGACCATGCCCAGGGCTGGGACCGAGGCCAGGACTTGGTCTAGGACTTGGCCTGGGTACAGAAATATGAGCAGAAAAACACTTAAAGTCAAATTGTAGCTTGTGAGTTTGTCATTTTTTTCTTAATAATTTGAATAAACTTTCTTTCTCTGGTACCTGGGGCTGGGTCCAGGTCTGAACTTCCTGGTGCTGCCTGGTGTGTTGGTGGTGTTGGTGTTACAGGCACTGGTCTGATCACCCAGCAGGTCATGTTCAGATGTATCCTCATAGCGGGTGCTGTCATCTGTCCGACCCACCCCGCTGTCCAGCTCCTGGCTGTTGGACAGCAGAGGTGCCAAGTTCAGCAGAGGAGGGAGGGGGACCGGTGGCTCTTTGTCGTCCTTCTCTCCTCGCTCGCCGTCCTCTCCTTCTTCATCCTCTTCATCTTCCACCTCACCGTCTCTGCCTCCCCCTGCTCCTCCTAAAGGAAAGGATGACCTGCCTTCTCCTCCTTGGTGGAGGCGGTAGTAGCCAGTATTATGAGAGGAGTTGAGAGAGCATGAAATGTGTGGGTTTGAAGGAAAGTCTGCTCCCTCTAGAGTCAGTTCCATGTCCTCCTCTGGATCGATGGGGTTTTCATTCTGGAAGCAAAGAGACACAAGCCAGTCCAGGTGAAAATGAACTAAAGAGGTCAAGAGCCATGCTGCAGCGAGACAAATCCTTTTGTAACAGTTTCTCAGGTTAGGCAACGATTTTCAGCACAGCGTGTTAGCTCAGTGTGCAGACTGTAGCTGAGGGTTAACAGGAGCTGCACAGCGTCACACATCACTGAGTACAGAGAGCTAAAAGTTACATTTCCCCACTAGTGTCAGTACAACAGAGTAGAAACGTGCTGCCAGCTCCATTCTTGGGTTATAATGGGAGTATTCTGTGGGAGCTGCTGTAACAGGTTTGTTGTTGACAAGAAAAATGAATTCATGTGACTTTAATGTGCTTTATTGACGCTGCAGATTTCTTATTAGAGAGCTCATGCATCAGTGTTTCCTTATGAAATTGATTTTTTGACTTTGACTAATGTCAACATTGTACTGTCGTCTGTTAAAATCTGCACACAGTACTGATTTGTTGAGTGTGTGTGTGTGTGTGTGTGTGTGTGTGTGTGCGTGCGTGCATGTGTGCGTGTGCGTGTGCGTGTGTGTGTGTGTGTGTGTGTGTGTGTGTGTGTGCGTGTGTGTGTGTGTTTAAACCCTCACGCTTTCAGAGGCTTGGTTGTTTTGTCACTGTCTACATAAATTCACATTGTTAGCTAAAAACTATTAAATGAACACTGAAATGTGTTGTGGCCCAGCGACTTACTCAAAACCCACAGAAACCAGCTGGTTAGGAAGGCCACCTGAAGATGGTAAATATTTATAATGAGAGATATTTCAGAGCTCCTAAAGTCTAAAAATGTATTTTATGTGATTGGACTGAAGAGGGTCTAATCCACTATGAGCCTTTATTTACAAGAGCTTGGACTTTTTGTGAGCATCTTGACAGAAGGAATATTTCACCTTCATTTTCCTCTGTTGATCCATTTCTTCCCTTTTCAGCTCTGAAACCCACTTTTTTCCCCTCCTGTGGCATTTTACTAGTTTTTATAGGGATTTTCTTTGTTTTTATCATTTATTTTTATCTTTTTATTGATTTATTGATTTATTTTTATTCATTTTAAGAGGTGTGTTCATCTACTATTCTTTGTTTTATACAGTCATTATAAAAAGCTTTCATATTTGCACTGATGCCTGCGGCGTGTGACAGAGGCAAGAGGTAAATGGCCTGTATTTGTATAGCGCTTTTCTAGTCCCTAAGGACCCCAAAGCGCTTTACACAACCTGTCATCCACCCATTCATACACACATTCACACACTGGTGATGGCAGCTACAATGTAGCCACAGCCACCCTGGGGCGCACTGACAGAGGCGAGGCTGCCGGACACTGGCGCCACCGGGCCCTCTGACCACCACCAGTAGGCAACGGGTGAAGTGTCTTGCCCAAGGACACAACGACCGAGACTGTCCAAGCCGGGGCTCGAACCGGCAACCTTCCGATTACAAGGCGAACTCCCAACTCTAGAGCTCCTCATCTGCAGGAATGTGATGGTCAGTAACTGTAGTGCAGACGGCAGCATCCAGATGTTTTATTCTGATTAGACAGATGGGTGTCAGAACTAAAGCAGCCATAGTTTGTCCATTGAATAAAAGAAAATATTGCTTAGAATTTTCCAGAAAGATGAATCTTGTGTTTTGATCGTCTCTTTTCTTTGTCATATAAACTGGAGTCGGCTGTTATCAGTGGCTTTCTTAAACCTCACTCTGAACTTCCAACACTTTGAGCTTTTAGGTTTGTTGGACATGTGATCGTTTGTGCTGACAGCGTGTTGATGTTTATTCCACAGTAGGAAGTGCGAAACAGGATGTTTGTGGATTCAAATGCTTTTATTGTTACGTAAGCTTTTTACATGATTTTACACACGAGTTACATGATGGTGGAATGAACTGCTGCATGCATGATATATGCAAAACATAAACGAAGACATGCAGATGTCATAAATGTGTGTGTTGGTAACTGAGTGACGGCTCACTCGTCTGGTTGATGTGAGTACACACACACACACTCTGTGAACATCATCCATAAGTATGTATGTGCAGGTGTGTTTGAGCTGACATGTGTGAATATGGTTGGCTGCCGTCCTTCCTCTGTCAGCAGATATGGACACACTGTGGGACCTGCTGTCATCCCAGAGACATTTATCATGGCTGTGTGTGTGTGTGTGTGTGTGTGTGTGTGTGTGTGTGTGTGTGTGTGTGTGTGTGTGTGTGTGTCCCAATGGCTGATACATTTACAGCTCAGTGATGATCAAAAGGAAACTAAAGGTTTTGCCTAATTCATGTGACCCTGAAACATTATATGGTGCATTTCATCATGATTGTAGCGAGACAGGAAAGGTCACCAGAGCTCCAGACTTAATATTTGAACAAAAAGATCAATTTACTGTCAACCCAGCTGTTGGGTTTCCATCTGCATTGGTCACAGACTGATGGATAGAAGCAGCAAACACATATTGTTCCTGTTGGAGGAAACCAGGACTGTAAGCACGCTGTGAACTAGAATATGATTTTTATGAAGGTTTCCTCTCATGTCGGCCACCCACAGCAGCACAAGTGACAGAAAGTAGGTTAGTAAACTGGGCTGCAGGCGAGCTGAGTGATGAAACAGGAGCGACAGTGTTCAACCTGAAGTTACAGAGCTCCTGTTCTGTTCCCGAAAAGGAAGGAAAGCACTGTCATTTATTTATTTACACACTGGTTGAATTAGGATTATTTTATTAACTATTGAGCAAATTCAGGTGGTTGAAGAGTCTGACTAGGATGCATTATGGACACAACACCAGGACAGACCGAGGAGGGACTGGCTAGATGATGAATCAAAGTTTGTAGGATTCATCCTCTGGGGACAATTTAGTGCCCTTTAGTGTTTTTAAACACAGTTAACAGGACCTTCATCAGTGTTAAAGAGGACTAGTATTCATCAGTAGAAGTATGTGCACTTCTTTAGGAGGCTGGTTGAATGGTGTTGCTACCTCTATGTCGGGCCTGGCCAGCAGCAGGGAGAAGTTGATGCTGTCCTCTCGGGTCAAAATGGCCACGGCTTCCTCCCTGTTCTGAATATCCACGCCGTTAATCTGGAAGAGAAGAGAGGAGTTATTTTAGAATCATTAGAAGGAATAAAAAAGGTAGCTGTCTTTTTTTTAAACTAGTCTTTTGTTAAATGTTTTCTTATTTTAAAATACCCACACTGGTGGATTTCCCACACTTGTAGGGAGACAGCACATCTGTTTTAAAGGGCCTTCCTCCCTGTGGGGATGGATGTCATGGGAACTGGTGCTTGCATCATCTGTCCACAGCAGGATTACCATGGTGATGGTGCTGCTGTTCTATTCTTATCACATCGCAGCTTTACCTTTAGCCCGACACTGTTTTCACAGGGTCGTGAGTCGGCGGGTTGAGAGTAGAAATGTCAGGAAGATAAATTTTATTCATATTTGGCTTTGACAGGCAAACTCTGAGAACAGTCAGATGTTAAAAGGCTTAATTAAACTTCCACTTAAGTCACCTCAGACAGTAAAGTGGTTGAGACTACTACTACTCAGTCTTTGTCACATGTAATGAATTTTGAATTTTGTATCTCTTTACATTTTTTTGGTGGAAAAATCCGAAATTTCACCCGTCCATCTGCAGCACTCATGTTCTCATGCTGTTTCTTGTTCTCTTAGGTTTAGAAATAATAGGAGGGAGGTATGGGGTCTTCACACACCCCCGTTCTATGCTAGCCATCGGGGCAGGGGGGCTGGGAGGAGATGTTAGCTGTCCGATTGGCCTCCCTGCTGCTGCGGAGCCTGGGACGGTCTGCTTGCCTCCACCCCGGGGTGAAGGGTAACATCTCTTGGGTCTGGGTTCTGTTTCCCCCTCTGGGGGCGAGGGTACCTGGACCCGGGGTATAGAGTATGTTTGGGGAGTGTGATTGTGTGTACATGTCCATTTATGTCAATCCTTACGTTGGGTGAGTGCTGAGTGTTTGTATATGTGTGCATGAGGGTGGGAATGCATGTTTGTGTCTGTGTCTGCCTGTTTGTCTGTGTCTATATGTCAGGTCGGGTCTTAGACTCCACCTCTCTGGGAACTCCCAGGCCCTCCAAGGCCTATCTCCCCTCACCACACTCCCTGCCGGTGACTGATGCCCTTAGGGGTCGGTGCGTTGGTGGTTCTTGGTGTCCGGGGCTGGGCGCTCAGGTATGTACCGGCTCACTCCCGGTGGCTACCTGGAGGGGCCTGGCGCCTGTTGCTCGGTCAGGCCTCCTCCGGGGTGCGGGGGGCCCTCCCGCAGAGTGAACTGTGCCTGCGGCTCGGTTCACTCTGGCACAGCTGGCTGCTGGCAGAGCCGGCGGGCACGCCGGTGCAGGTCCCTCTAGCTTCTGCTCGGTGGCTCCTGGGTGACCCCTCGTCTGGGGATCCTCAGCCCTTCCCATGAGGGTGGCACGATGCCCCTCCGGTGGTCCTCCTTGGGCTCTCGCACTCTGGGGCCTCTGGATGTCTGGGGCCTGGATCTCCTCCATGCCTGCTTCATGCCCTGGGGGACAGGGCTATGGCGCCCTACATTCTCTTGCAGACCATTACATGGGGAAACCATTTGAATACAAGCGCTGATCCACACAGGTGTGCACACGGGTGTTCACTGCTCGTAGACTTAAATTACACCTTTCTTGGCTGCTACTTCAAAGCACATTGTGCGCTGATGGGCACGACAGTAGAAAACGTTAAAGGCAGGCTGTAAGCTCCCATCCAATCAGAAGGTACGGGGAATTCACTGTGCAGTATCACATATGAGGCTGTGGAGTTTGGGGGTTTCCCATGAAGAGGAAATCTAAATCAGCATTAAGGATTCAACAATGATAAGCAGACAGTAGCTTCAGTGTGAGGTTTTCATTAGTTAGCACTCCGTAAAGCATGAAGAACCACACACACGTGAAACGGATCAGCCACAGACTCCATGTGCTTAAAGCTCCTGCAGACGGCCCAACCTCACGGTAGCCTAACAGTGGTTGGTAAAGTAGTGACGGCAGCCTGGGCATCAATACGCCATCAAGCAGGTCGTTTTAAGCTCCGAGTTTGTAGGTGACGTGTTTGTGTTTTTTCTATTTATATCATTTTCATTTGACAGCTTTTCAGATTGCAGTGTCCTTCTCATTTCCTTTGTTGGTCTGCTCTTGTCCTGTAGTTCCTGTTTGTCCTGTTTTTTGATTCCCCTACTGCGAGTCCCGTTTTCACTTAAAGCACGAAGCTGTCCTCGCTCGTCTTCTCTGGGATCCTTCTTCCTGTTTTCACATTTCAAAACTTGACATCAGGCTTTCACACCTTCTTCTTTCTCCTTCCTGCATCATGTTGGCAGCAGGAGCTGACTGTTTGTTATTTAAGTCTATATTCACTCTGTAACAGATTACAAACAACGTCTAACTCAAATTTGGTTCCTTTTTAGTCTGGACTCGAGGTTAATTACCTTTATTTTACTGCGTCTCACCATCACTGTGTTTTAGAGCAGCTGTTTCATATGCACAGCGTTTCATGCACAAGAACTATTAGAATGAGATACATTAAGATTGACTGCCAGCTGTGTTATGCCAGTCTCTATTCTCTGACAAACAGAGAGGAACTGTTGGGGTGCCTGGGTCGTCGACCCAGAGTTCTGAGTGTTCATTATTAAATGACAAAGAAAGTCGCCTTGATGTGACTTTTGTTGTGATTTGGCGCTATGTAAATAAAATAGAATTGAATTATTATTGGACTTTGATTTTTGCTTTGTTTATCACTTCCAGTCGTTTGGTTTCTTTGTCACAGTTGTGTTTTCGGGTTCTGTTCTGTTGCTGTATCTCTGTGTCGGTCTACGTCTCTGTTCCCTCTGTTGCAGTGCCTGCCTGTGAGTCTGTGTTATGTTTCCTGTTTTACTTTGAAAGTCTGTGTCTCATGTTAATGTGTCTGGTTGTGCTTCCTTTGTCTCGTTAGGCCTGAGTTGCCCCAGCTGTTGTCCCTCCTGTTACCCTTTCCCTGATTGCTCCCTCTGTGTGTTTAAGCCCTGTGTTTCTCTGTGTCGCCATCTATCCTTATCTTGCTGTGTGTTCTGTTTGTGTAAGTTTACCTTGGAGTCTTAGTTTTGGTACCTTTTTGGAGTTCAGCATTAAAGCTGTATTTAAGTTCACCTTTTGTCTCCGAGTGTCTGCACACAGCCTTCAGGAGCAGCGGTGGAAGCGCAGGGTGACATGTTGTCTCCCCCACCATTTCTCTCTGGCAGTCTATTTTTAGGGAAGCAGTAACTGGGCTGCTGACAGCTCGCTCTGATTGGACAGAAGTGTCCCAGGGGTCGCAGGTATAAATTTACATAGTTCGATCTGAGTCTGTTTTAACCCTCACAGTCATTAAATCTGGGAGAGGACACGTTTGTGCTTTATTTCTGGAGGACGTGTTTTTGACTTACCTGAAGGACGAAACTCAAAATTTCAAATCAGTTAAAAACAACACCTGTGTTTATTAATAACTGTGCTCTGTAGAAAGTGTGGAAGTGTTTCTTAATCACCTCCCTTTTGTTTTGAGTCTGCGTACCTGCAGTATTCGATCGCCCTCTCTGATGCGTCCGTTCTTGGCTGCGATGCTGTTTGGATTAACCTCGCATGAAAGTGAGAAGTGATACATTACCTCATAAGTTAGGAAAGAGATGCATTAATAATAAATTAATAAATACATGAGTAAGTCACTATAGGCTGGCATAATTAATAGAAATTAGGAGAGGCTGGTTCTAAGAAGTAATGAATGAAGTCATTAAATGGATGCATTAAATGAGCGGTAACACTGTAGAACACCGTGAATAAGGCGCAGGTACCCTGTACTTGCAGGCAGCAAGTCAGGTTTTGGCAGGAAACAATAAAATAATTACGCTGTTAGACCACATGTACCCTGTGATTATGCACAGTTTTGTTTTTAGTTTTACAGGAAACAATAAAATAATAACAAAAAAATAAAATTTTAAGTACTGGGTCATTTCATGGTAAATTTCCAGAAAATCAAGCAATATTTCCCCATTTTATATCTCATGTACCCTGTAAAATCATAAGTACAGGATACTAGAACCTTAGTCACTGCATAACACAAAGCACACCATAGAAACTACAGGATACTTACAGTGTACTTGTTTTATTGTTTTCTGCAAAAGCCTGACTTGCTGCCCTCAAACTGCACATAAGTACAGGGTACTTGCGCCTTATTCAAGGGTTGTGTTATAAAGTGTTACCAAATGATGTACAGAAAAACTACTAGAGAGTGAGTTTAGAGAGTGAATTAGTAAATGCACTAATGACTTTCAAATAAAGGGCTAAAAGAAGATAGGTTCCTGTCTCCTGTTACCTCCCCAACATAAATGCCAAGATCCTCCTCATCATCCGTCCTGTAGCAGACCGTCAGACCCAGCTTCTCCAGCTGGCTGGACTTGTACAGCTCCACCTCCTGCAGGAAACACAGGTAACACTGTTAGATGCTTCCTGGTGAGCCTCGCAGCTCTTCACGTAGCTTTGTTTGTTTGTTGATTCTGCAAGTGTGAAGCAGCTATTATCATGAATATTATCTGAGTGGCTCCCGTCTCCTTTACAGCTCAGTGTAAAGCTGAAACGGTCCAACATGAAAAATCTCACTGTTCTTTGTATCTGAACATTTGAAAAACCGTTGAGGCTCTCAGTCCATCCACTCTAACAGAGACCCAAATGCTTTTCTAAAGTTACTGACCCATAACCTGACACTTCACACAGACCTGATCAGATAAAGTTTGTGTTGTCTTTTCTTTCACTGTATTTCATACGCTGACACACAGAACTTGCTAATAATTGATACGTGACAAATATGTTGAAGGGTGAGAGCATCCATGTTTGTGAGGGGAACAAGAGGGCAAATAAAAAGGTTAGGAGCGATAATGAGGTCAGAGAAATGGGATAAAAACGATTAAAATGTCTGATCGAACTGACTTTGAACAGAAACCTTATTGAAGGATAAAACTGAGCAGACAGAGCAAGTGAGCGCTCTTCAAAGACCACCGCAAACCATCAATAATAGGATGAGGTTTGTAAAGACCAGTTAAGACCATCATATATCCAGCAATCACCTCACTGGTTTTAGCTGGAGGGCATCAACAGAGGAAATGGACAGAGAGGAGAAGGTGATTTAGGAAGGAAATGAAGGATGAAATTCAAGGAAGGCAATTAAATCTGGAGATAAGGATGTAAGTAAGGGGGCACGCTATCTAATGATTGTAATTTGAAGAGAGGAAGTCTCTGATATACCAGCTGGAAAAGACGTTTCCACTTTGCTGACCTCTCTAATGACCAAACTGTCATTTGTCTGAGGAAACAGTCAAACCAGTGAAGCAGAAACAAAGAAAAGCGTCCATTCAGCCTAAAACAGCGGCTCATTAGATATTTATACACCAAAAATATGACGGATCTGACCTTTACTCACAAAATAAGTCATTTTGTTTCAGTCCCGCTCTCGATGGCCTGATTGTTGCTGCACAGGTATAAATGTCTGAATTCTTATATTTTTTACTTCAAGTGATTTTTTTCGTCTCTGACATCTTCCTCGTCTTTTTTCATGCTCCCTTTAAAAGAATGATCATTTCACTGATTCCACCATGAGAAAAGGACAATGCAAAAATACTAAATCTGATACTGATAAATATTATACACAAGTTAATTTCATAAATTAAAAACAGACTAGTATCAGAGTACTAATGAACTACACCGCAGTCATGTGAGGCTGAGGTCAGCAGGGAGGAGGCTCAAAGGCACACTGGACAGGGATGGGAGCAGCTCGGTGTCCCACCAGAACAGCTGGAGGCAACTGCTGAAACCCGTCCTGGATGAGCAACAGAAAATGTGGATCGATGGAAATGTCGCCCACAAAGGTGCATGCAGAGTGAGCGCAGTAGACAGTTTAGTTTGGACTCAAATAGAGAGTGTGCTACTTTAAGTCTTAATATGCATCAGTTGTGCAAAATTATCTCCAGACCAACGAACAAAGATTTGTCTCGGAGACGTAAACTACCGTCTCCTACGCTGCAGTCAAATTCATCCACTGTGTGGCTCATATGGATCAAATTAAAATGTGAACACAGCCAGGCCAACCAATGTGTTTCAGTCTTATTCTGGATATCCTTCACATGCAGTGAAACAGTGAATGGTATCTTCTGTCTTGCTTTCACAGGGGAGACACGTGATTGAAAATGCATGAAAATTGAGTCTTTGCTCTGAGCTGACATGATGAACCACAGCTGGGAGCCCTGCTTTATATTCCAGACGTATTCATCAGGATAAGTGACTTGCATGTGGCTTTGTGCATGTATTTTTCATGGAGTCACAAATTTGCCTCTGGGTATGTGGAGGTTCCTCTCAGGATGGGGCCCAGTGCTTGAAAAAGGTTGACAACCATTGTGTTAGTGAATGGGAAAAACTGCCGAAGGAATTTTTGGAGCATTTTCATTTTGTGTCATTTGGTTGTTGGAAATGCAGCTGACGCTTTCTCACCTCATATTCCAGGTCATCCTGCCTGTCCACCTCGTGGTTGGATACATCAAAGTAGTCATTGGGGTCGTTGTATTCAAACACACAGCTGGAGACAGAGAGGTGGGGGACAGAGGAACCGATCACCATCGTGTCCAGTGTTTGAGACATTTGTGGAATGTGTGGAAAGTTTTAAATCAATGTTGTTTTAGTGTGAAGAAATGACCACGAGTCAGAACGTACAACTCATTGATCTCGTACGGCACTGCCAGGTGAGGGAGGGGAGGTGATGGAGGAGGTGGTGGGGGAGAGGAGGAGCCTCCCTCACCATGGTGGTGGTGGTGACCTCTGCTTCTCCCCAGGGTCAGAGTGTTCTGGAAACTGATGTCAGTCTGCGTTGCATTGTCAACACAGTCAGGGATCGCCACCATGGCAACAGAAGAGACGGAGGAGCTGACCGTCCCGTTTCCGCACACCAACGTACCTGAGGAGGAGACGCAGGAGATTCAGGAGCACAGATGACGGAGCGGAGCCGAGTTTAAACTGAAACTCTTGGGACAAACTGAAATTTACACGTTATAATATTTTGTGATGATTTGAAGATGTCCCACATGGAACCACGTCCAAACAAACTGTATCCAAACAAGTAGTTATAATTTGGGGTGCTTATTGCTAACCCAGGCTTATCATGTACAGCAGAAAGATGTGAAAAGTGTAACTGACGTAGACGTGTTAAAAACTGCCCTTCCTCATTAGACTCTAATATGAGAATGATTGACTTTATAGCAGAAATAAATGTTAACTGGGCTACACACTCCTATCCTTTTGGTCACTTCTAGCTCCAACCTTTCATTTTGTCTTTGTCTTACTCTTCCAACTGTGAACCTGAGAATGTTTTCTAAGGAGCTTGGAAAGAAAAGCATCCGGACTTCTTTAAGTTGCTTGAAAACGTTTCACCTCTCATCCGAGAAGCTTCTTCAGTTCTAGGGTCAAACGGTGGAGAGTCCCAGGTTGGTGGTGCATGATCAGGTCAGCGAAATCAAAGGAGTAGCTTTGAGCTACAACCTTCAGAGGTGGCGTCTAACATGATGAAGAGTTCAGACGTCCTGCTATCACACAAAGTAGCAGTCCATCTGAAGCCAAACGCTGCCTTCACATTTCAGGCTTTGCTTTTTCTCAGATTTACTCAGCTGACCTTCAGAAGCTCTACAGAGAAATGGAAATCTCACCTTTGTGTAGAACACCATGAACCCAGACTCCCAGCATTTACAGACTATTTGCACCTGTGATCTGTTGCTCACCAACATTTTTGTCCACATCAGACCTGGACTGTCTTTTCTATCTGCTGGAGATTTGCTCACAAACACAAATCACCTCTCCGCCCTCAATAACAGCTGCATTACATTTATAAGTCTTTTATCCTGTCTTCCTTCTCTCACCCCTCCCGGTCACAAGGTTTTGAATCAAACCATGATACTGGCCTTCACTAAGTCCTGCTGTGGTGGCTGATTTAGAGCCTAATCGGGCTAACTGACTCATATGAAAGGACCAAGTGGCAGTAGATGCGTTCACTGGCTGTGGGACCTTTCGATCGCCTTGCTTTCACTTTGCAGTTGTCTGAAATGTTACCTACTGATGGAGGTCTTTTCTTTTTCCCCACCGTCATCATGTGTGGCTCACAGGTGACTGTATGTTTTTCATAGTAATATTGCACAATATTGCATACATGTGTTTTCATCAGCAACTGTTTGCTCGAGTAACTGAAGTGAGCAGACTTGAAAGGAGGCAGGTGACGTGAGTGATAGTGAAACAGAGGCACGGATATTAAAACGCTGCAGTTACATCAGAAAAGATGGCTGAACTGCAGCAATGACACGAATATTTGATGCTAAGAGCGAGAGAGATGAAAAGTTTAAAGAAATGAGGGAGAAAGACGAGACAGATAAAATATCACAAGCGGGAGCTGCAACATTAGCTTAAATGAGGCAGAACGAAAAGAAAAGGATGAAAAGATTAGCTGAGATGTAATGAGGCAAGAATATGGGAACGGTGAAAGAGAGATCATTAAGTGTGGTTTGGGCTAAAAGTGAGGAAGAGAAGTGAGGATGAGACGGGAAAAGAAAGGAAAAAGGATTTGTGTCTGACAGAAACACAAAACTTCAAAGACAGGAGGAAGCACCTGTGAAAGAAGCAGGTAAAAGCACTGACACGGTCTGTGCTTTTGCATGCGTCTAATATCTGATAAACTGTTTACCTTTCCTCCTGTGACTTTTGCACCCCAGCCCAGACTGGCTCAAAGGCTCCTGGGAGTTTTGTGATCGGTCTAGCGGCAGCTGAGAGGGTCTTCTTCCTCTGAGCTAAAGAAGAATGCAGGTTTATCCAGCTTCATTTATATGCAGACAATGAACGCATGAAGAATAAATTAAGTTCACAAGGAAAACAAAAATCAGAGACGGTGATGAAATGTATGCAGACACAATAATTTAGCATCATATCAGAGGCTGATGAAAAAGAACTCAAACAGCCTTTAGCCAAACTCATGGACATGGATTTGGATTAAAATCAATAAACAAAAACACATTTAAAACAAGGAGGAAAAAAGAAAAGAATAAATTCTACTTTATTTAATTCAATCAGGATCTTTTTATTCTTTGAGATGTGTTAAACTATTTTCTTGTATGAAGAATCAACATCTAATCTGATGCTTATCTTTGTTAAAAGCTCACTAATACTGGATGTGTTTAATGTTGTGGTGTTTTTCACTATGCTTCATATATATGTGTATATATAACCTCTGAGCACGGATCCATAGAGGCTGGGGTCTATCACACCAGGCAGGACCCCAGCCTGTGTAAAGATGCCCCAGAGACAATCCAGCACATAACAGCAGGGTGCAAGATGCTAGCAGGCAAGGCATACATGGAACGCCATAACCAAGTGGCCGGCATAGTGTACAGGAACATCTGTGCCGAGTATAACCTGGAAGTCCCGAGGTCAAAATGGGAGATGCCCCCAAGGGTGGTGGAGAATGACCGAGCTAAGATCCTGTGGGACTTCCAGATACAGACGGACAAAATGGTGGTGGCTAACCAACCGGACATAGTGGTGGTAGACAAACAGAAGAAGACGGCCGTAGTTGATGTAGCGGTTCGCAATGACAGCAACATCAGGAAGAAGGAACAAGCTGGAGAAATACCAAGGGCTCAGAGAAGAGCTCGAGAAAAATGTGGAAGGTAACGGTGGTCCCCGTGGTAATCGGAGCACTAGGTGCGGTGACTCCCAAGCTAGGCGAGTGGCTCCAGCAGATCCCGGGAACAACATCGGAGATCTCTGTCCAGAAGAGCGCAGTCCTGGGAACAGCTAAGATACTGCAGGACCTTCAAGCTCCCAGGCCTCTGGTAGAGGACCCGAGCTGTGAGTGGACGAGGTGGGAACTTTCTTGGTGGGTTCTGTTTAGAATGACTGCTGCTCGGTCACTTACTGAACTTTGAACCTCTCTGATCTTATTAAAGAGAAACGGTGACAGAGCCCAACAGAAAACTGAAGAAAACACTCTGCTTATTTATTCTTTAATAAAATATTCTAAGCCAAGTCTTTCCACCTGTCACTGTGTAATATTCTACTGAGGGCTTTTTATTTAAAATGTTGTTCCTGTGAGATTAAAGGTTTTGGAATCAGAGGTGGAAGCTGTATTGTAAGAGTAAAGGAAGGTGTTGAAACATGGAGGCAGTGAATACAGAAAGCTTAAAATGTAGATGTGGAAACATGAAAGAGAGCTTCTGGTTGCTCAGAGAGCTGGCGCACACTTATCAGACCTTCCTCCGATAAATCAGTTATTAAAAACTGTGTAGGCGGCAGAGTGGGAGGAAATATTCTCTATCTGTCATCAGCTTTATGGGAGTGGAACCGTATTAAAGATGACAGATAGAAGGCGGATGGAGGGAAGCGGGACAGCAGGCAAAGAGGAAGAGAAGTCAGACACGGAGGAGGATCACTGGAAGCTGACGGATGGCAGCAGTGAGATCTACCTTTACGTTTCCGTGTCTGTCCATCGGCCGCAGGGAGCTACTCCAGCCTTTCTGCTAAGAGAGAGAAAGACACAGACTGATGGTCAGTGAGGTCACAGAGACGCCCTGGAGTTTGTCCAGGAACAGAAAACGAGACAAAATTCCTTTTTTTTCTTTTCTTGTCTAACACATGGAGAGATTTAATGTTTCCGAAGGGTTTTCCACATTTTAGGTGTAACATTCCTCATTGGCTGCACTGTGTTTAAAAACCACTCAAATATTTCATTTTTCCACCTGTTATTTTATAAAGGCTATGAAATAAAAGGCGCACAAACACAATCAGGGTCTAATGTTTTTAACAATGAAATGACGTCTAAAAATAAAATAAACGTAAATAAATGTTTTTCTGTATTTTGTTACAAACTGGACGCACAGCTATGTTGTTGCTGATTTTATGCATTTGTAATAATGATGCGGTCAGTGTGTGTAGAAGTACTCTGTCTGACTGCTTGAAACACTTCTGCTTTTTGATCTGTGTGATGTCATCGTGAGGTGGTGTAAGAAGCTCCACCCACCTGCTGTTTGTGAGGAGCAGCCAAACAAAAGAAGAGAAGACGAGAGGCTGAACTGAGGGCTGCACTAAAGGAGCATTACATCCATCTATTCATTTTCTTCTGCTTATTCAATTCAGGGTCGTGTGGGGGCGGAGCCTGTCTGGGGCTGGGGGCACACCTTAGTCAGGTAGCGTCTCAGGGCTGACACAGAGCCACAGACAAACATTCACAGTCACATTTACTCCTGTAGAGAATCACCGTGTAACCTGACTGCATGTCTTTGGACTGTGGGAGCAAGTCGAAGTACCCGGAGCGCTATGATGTGCTGGAAATGAGTCGAATAGACGTCACTAAGATGATGGCAAACCACTGTTTTGCCTTTGTGCTCTGGCACTTTACAGATTTATAGCCATGTTCGACAGAATCTTTCTGACAAGCTGAGCTTAAAACAGGAGCTTCTGCTCCACTGAGGATCTTTGTGGATTTTTGGTGTCGCTGTTGGAGAGCTGTGATCAAACACTTCTCCCGGTTTTTGTTTTGGTCTGGATCAGAAAAGGAGGCGTCTCACAAACAGGACGTCGCTCCTGTCTGTGTTCAGCTTTTCTATCACAAATCAGTTTTCTCACCTTTCAACATCTCAAACTCAACATCTTCACCTGCACTAAACATTTTTTCTCCATCTGTGTATTTTTACTCAATTAATTGCAGTTTAATTACTTTTGGAATTATTCATAACTGGTATTTTTTCAAGTTATTGTTCGGGAACAACACGCAGTACTCCTATCCTGTACTCTGAGGGTAGCCTTCAGTCATTTTAAGCTATTCATGCAGTGTTAGGAAGACGCCACCCTCAACGTTACAAACTGAACCAAAAGGCTCAGATGACATCAGAAAAGCGCCTCTGCTGCCTCACAGCAGGACGGTCCTGGGTTTGAATCCACGGGCCGGCTGTGTGGGTTCTCTCTGGCTCACAGTACTCAGTCATGGGTGTGAGCATGAATGGTGCCCTCTCTGTGTTAGCCCTGGGAGGGGCTGGCGATCTGTTCACAGTGAACCATGAGCTTTACACTGAGTTCATTCATGAAGCATTTCTGCTTATTGATGCTGTTTTAAATAATTATCAGACAATTATCATCCATTTAGTGATCAGTCAGCAGCAGGAAGATGTGCAAACATGGCTGTTGTAGCATTTTGCACAAAAATATAAAATAGCAGAAAACCTGTTTTCATGTGATGTCACAAAGTGCAGCATCGTTCCTGTTAGCATTTTTAGCCCTGGTGAAAACATTACCACTAAGTAACCTCATGGTGGACATTATGATGGGACCTGCTCCACGTCCAGACTTCAGGTGTAGTGCCACATGTTACAGCACACAAACTGTCAAATGAAACCCACACAGTGTTTTGCACACTTAAGGCAGAACAGACGCCAATTTACAAGCTAGCCGCTCACCTCTAGTTGGCTCCCGCCTCAATCAACAGCTCGTGACAAGCATTTACGCAATGAGCTGCACACATTAGCATAAGTAATACAGCTGTAAGCAGAACAGAGGGTGTGCAGCCGTCACTCGGGGGGAGATATTAAAGGAAACACCTGCTTAGAAATGAACATGCAGGTAATTATTTATGAGAATGTTCAGTGTTTCTACAGGTATGTGCTGTAATAATTAATGCACTGTATCTATTAGCTGCTCAGGCGTGCTGGAGTCAACACTCATCAGATTAATGTGTGCAGACACACACTCATCAAACTAATGCCTGGAGACACACATGCAGGAAGCAACTAAACGTACAGCCTAACCTGCTACTTCCAGGTGAGACACACCAGCTCATGAACACATGCATGGACCCACACAGACACACAGACACACACTCCTCCTCCTCCCTGCCTTTGTTTCAGAGCTAATTGTTATGCATTACATGCCCTCTGCAGGTTGTCTGGCAGTGTGTGTGTGTGTGTGTGTGTGTGTGTGTGTGTGTGTGTGTGTGTGTGTGTGTGTGTGTGTGCGTGCGTGCGTGCGTGTGTGTGTGTGTGTGTGTGTGTGCGTGTGTGCGTGTGTCCGCGCACGCGCATCTGTACGTGTTTGTCAGTGAACATGAGGCTTGAGACGGTCAATATCCAGTCAAT
Source organism: Rhamphochromis longiceps (assembly GCF_057381845.1). NCBI lineage: Eukaryota > Metazoa > Chordata > Actinopteri > Cichliformes > Cichlidae > Rhamphochromis > Rhamphochromis longiceps. The sequence goes on along the minus strand of NC_140576.1, from coordinate 37,575,815 downwards.
AATCACAATCATCTATCAGGCTCTCACTGTTATTGTGTGTTTCATCTCCCATTAAACACGCCTGCCTGGAATCTCTGCACTGACTAAAAACATTTCTGTGTGTGTGCGTGTGTGTGTGTGTGTGTGTGTGTGTGTGTGTGTGTGTGTGTGTGTGTGTGTGTGTGTGTGTGCATATGGGACACAAACATTTGCTCTTTAGTGTGTTGTACAAAGGCTATGAGCTCATGTTTAAGTGTCCTGTGTTTTAACGCTTGTTGGAAAATAACTGAGCGAGTTGGACTTTTTTGAAGAGCACCATTAAGTCCTTTTATATGACTCTGAATGTTTCACATTTAAATAAAGTAAAGAAGTTTTAAGGCAGAATGTTTCTAGTTAATTATTTCATGTTGCAGATTTAATATTTAAACAGTTGCTTTTTGGTTTTTAAGTTGAGCGACGTGCGCGTCTTAGCTGTCGCCTCTGATGGCACGGCTGGTGAGCACGCTGGCGTCACTGTGTTTGTTTGTGTGGATGTGGAACTTGACTCTGAGTGTGTGATTTTCTTGTCCATGATAATTATAGCACTCAAAACATTCCCCCCCCGCCGCGCTCCGGCTCATTACGGCGGCGTGCACGTGTGGCTACAGGATGATGACAATACTCGTCCCGACTGGGCTCTGCCACATTAGGCGGACAGAAATCACAGCTAAGTGGAGTGTGAAATTAATAATTGAATGAGAGAAAAGAGCTGACTGTTGCCTTTTGTTGGAAACAGCCCTTCTACTTTTCCCGTGAGAGAACCCCGACATCCGATGGAGCTTTCAGTTCAGCTGGATGAAACTCCATCAGAAGCCTGTTGTGTTTAAGATGGATTATTGATTGTATTCAACAAGTGGAAAGCATTCCTAAAATCATCCTTTTTAACCCTGTGGGGGAGACTCCTTTGCTGTTTGGCTCCTGACTTCTTCAGCCAATATTAACAAAGAACACATGATGTGTTCCTTTTTAATTAATAGGCGCAGCAGGTTCAGTTTGTCGAGAAAAACAAATGTGTTCTCCCATAAACAGAATCGGGTTTACAATCCTTCTGCTCACATAAAAGGCCCCATCTTATCTTAATGACGTGATAGTACCATAACACCAAATTAACAAAACCCCAACCCTAAATCCATCACAGGAAGCTCAGCATGAAGAGTGCAGTTTTAGGCATGTGAAGAACACAAACCTTTAAAAGGATGACTGGACTCTATTATTCCTGCACTTGGGCTCAACGTTTACCGGCTGACACAAACGGCCGTCACAGCCGAGTCTGACATGGGACTTGACGTGCAAACAGGCAGCAGAACTGATTAGAGCGAAAGTAGAGACGAGTAAAAGCTGCCACTGAAGCAGACGGTGCGCTGAGACTTTACAGGCCTGCTGGGCTTTTGAGTAAAATGACTGCCATCAGCTTTAAGCTGCTCTGATCGTCGTGGCACGTGGAGCCGCCGGTGACTCCTTTTATTGTTCTGCATTGTTGTTGCCGTGTTTTCAGTGTTTCCGTTTGCATCAGCAGCTCCTGGGGCTTCAACACGTTTCTTCTCTCTGCTCATTAACTATTTACTGATGCCATCAACACACACTTCCACCACATCTATCAGCACACACGCAGAACTAGTTCCACATGAACACATTTTCCTGTCATTTATCTTTTTCACCCACCCGGTCTCTATAGCGCATGAACACACAAACAGGCGAGAGAGATGTGTGAGGGATCCATTTTTCATTTCAGAGCACGCCGAGGGGAAAGCAGAGATACTATAATCATACCCGAGGGAGAGAGAGAGAGCAGCAGGAGGAGACGGGAGCGGTCAGAGAGGAAGAAAGAGGAGATGGAGGATGAAATCAGGACAAACTGCAAGAAAAATGAGGAGTAGAAAGAGAGAAAATGGGGGATGGGTGACAAAGAAGATGAAAAAAGGAGTGAATGGCACTCTGATTTCTCTTTCTCACCTCTTTCAGTTATCTGGACTTTCAGAGTCTAATAGCAGTCAAGCTTAGGTTTGAAGAATAGACCTGAAGATTAGTGGAAACTACAAAGAGGCCCTCAGTGGAGAACTGACTTCATTTAGAGGAGGGCTGCTGCGGCGGCATGCTCAGCCTCTGTGGTCAGTCTGCATCCACCTGTTTTTGGACAGGTCCCTAATTTCTACACATACATTTATGAGCAGAAAAAGCAAAAACATTCTTTTGAATGCTTCCATAAAACGACTGCGATTAAGAATCTCTTTGCACACATGGACACATGGACGGGTGACGCAACAACACTAACCAAACCTAACCAACACTAACCAAACCTAACCAACACTAACCAAACCTAACCAAGCAGGCTGTGAAAAGTCAGACACAAAGTTGAATCTGAACTTTGAGAATCGTTGCTCCGGCGTCCTCACACAGATTCAGCCCATTATTTTTGTTCAGCAAAGCAGAACAAGCACCATTAAAACGAGGTGATGGTAAACCAGTGAAGCTGCTAGCAGGGGGAGGATGGTACTAAGACTGGTGCTGCTGAAAATTAAGTGATATTAATGTTTTCTGACAGGTTGACATAAGAAAAGAGGCCTTTCTTACACCGATTTTCTTAATTATTTCAAACATTTTTAATATATTTTTACAGACTGACATCGAGCATCCAAACATGGTGACTGTAGGTCTGTGTCTCTATAGCAACCCCACATCTCAGCTTTATTATTATAAAATAAAAAGTAATTGAAACTTTTAAAAAGTCCTCCCAGCTCACACCTGTGACGATGATCCAGACTCAAAGCTTTAAAAATGAATCATAATCGCTGCAATCATTAAATAATCAATGAGCAAAATTAAGTGTGATTGAAACACAGCTAGCATCTGAAACTGGGCCAGGCTTCAGTGGACACCGTCCAGCTTGTTTTCAGTCATTATACTCAAATTACACTCAGTCGTGATTATTATGATCAACGTTTACATTTAAATCGAGCTGGGATTTCAGTAAACGTGACATTTTTTTCTTGGTTACTGCATTTTTTTATTTTTTTGAAGAACAGACATCTAAGAATTTAAAAACGTGCACATTTACACGTCCCGTCAAACAACGCAGACGCACTTTGTCCAACCTTTGTTCACACGAACACCTCAGCTCACATTCTCACAGCAAAATCACATCTGTTGTGTTCAACATTGAGTGGAGTCTCCACAGAGCTCCAACCCACTGAAAACCTCCAGCGTTTCCTTGAAACACTCTTAATTATGATTCATGATTCAAACATTTCCATTTTAGCTTCCAGGCATTTCACTGATGCTTCTGCCGGAGCAGCAATAATCCAACGTTCCTCCTACACAACATCTGTTCCTTGTTGTCGGCCTGACTGATGGAGCCTGTTTGTAACAGACGGGAGGAAACAACAAGTCTTTAAACAGCATCGAAACCAGCAGCTCCTCAACTCACAAAAGCATTTTAAGATCAGATAGCTTGATGGTTCGGTTTGCTAAGGTCAGCTTGGGCATCACATAAAAGCTCATATTCAGGCTATTCATAGACGTGGATATTGAAACGATCCAGCAAGAGCTTGGTTTTCATGGGCAGCTGTATGTCAGACTCGCTGCCCTTTGACTCTGTTCAAGCCATTTATGGACAGGGTTTCTAGAAATAGCCTAGATGTCAGATTTAACAGTCTCAGCATCTCATCACTGTTTCCTGTGGTCCTGTTGGCTTCATCTTCATTGAGCTGTGAAGGGTTTGCATCCCAGTGAAGTGAGTCGGGGGAGAATCAGCACCTCCAAGTCTGAGGCCGTGTTTCTCATCTTAAAAGCGCTGAGACGAGTTGAGCAGGGAAAGAGTGAAAGATGTGCTGCAGGTGCTGCTCTGGTCTGATGTGATGATGAGAAAACAGATTGTTTAAAAAGTGAATGTATGGATTTTAAAATGCACAAACATCAAAGTTACACAAATAATAAAATAAAGTAAAATAATAAACAAGGTGAATATTCAACAGTGAGTCATGAAAACTAAATGTGAACTGAAACATTATGAACCAAGAAAGTTTGGAGATAATTAGACTGATGCTGCTGTTTTGGCAGCATCAGTCTGCAATCTCACTATTATGTACAGAGACATAATAGTGAGACGGGGTTGTCCTGTGGAAGTGAAAGTCTATAAAAATGACAAAGCAAAATGCAAACTACTCTGCAGGGCTATGAAATCAGGTTAACAAACACAGAACAACAATTACTGAAACACATGAAGTCTACACAGTCCACACTGGCAGAGTACTAGCTGGAAGCTATTACAGCATTTTACTAGTAATTAAACCACCATCGTGGTGCAACTCCAGAGACACTCCGGGGCCTGATCAACCCTGGCAGGGCCTCCTTGGATGAGGGTGTCTAGCGATAACGGCTGAAACAGCCGATGAATCCAAGGTCCACTACTGACGATGTGTCCCACGTTTTAAAATGATAATCTAGATCAGATCTCTAATCGCTAACCCTAACCAAGGAAGAAAAAATGGCAGATTAGCCTGGGTTAAAGACCGAAAGTCGAGGCGCACAACGATGTGTGCTGCTGGTAAAGTTTCTGGGCTTTCCTCTTAACAGCCATCCTTTAAGATTTTCTCCAGTTAAAGCAATGCATGATCAGGGACTGTAACATCTGGTCCTTTTACTGAATCAGAATTCCAGCCTCCTAATGTGAACTTTGACCCTTTGTGAAAGAGGACCATTATGAGTCTGTAAGCTTTGTTTGGAGACTCTGGATGATGTTGTCCATGTGCCATTGTTTAAGTTTCCAACACTGAGGCAGCATGCACACAAACATGTACCAACGAGACTAATTTTGCAAAGGAGGGAAAACGACATATTCAGACTTCTAGCAGGTTCCTTCAGCCTCTGGAAGGAGGAAATCTTTTTTGGACGTGTGCATCCTTTTCCCCTCCAGCTCCGCTGTCACATCCATACTTTCTCTGCCTCTGTTGCCGTGCACTTTGCTCAGACACTGTAGACACATCTGGCTTTAAGAAGAAACACAGCTGGATACTTTTTCCTCATCCTTTTACCCAATTACAAGAACCTCTCTGACACTGAAGAAATCAGCTCCCTGCAGAAATGTGACTGTTGCCCATGTGCATGTAGATAAATGACCAGACTGAAAACTGAGATCTGACTCACACCAGCCAGTTCACCAGTCTTCGCACTGAGCGTGTGTCCTGGCACCCAACTGCTGCTACAGACCAGAGCTTTTCTTTAAGGATCATTTTACTCAAACAACCACAAAAACACTCTTTCTACTCTCTAATGGTTTCTAGCTTTACAGAAAGCTTTTGTTTCATGCAAGTTTGAGATGCCCTCCTTTAATGCACTGCTCCACTCAAGTGTCTGTGTGGAAATGTGAACACAGACACTTGTGCACTTTTCCAAGTCAGTTGGTGGCTAGTGACAGAGGGGAAAACGTACATTTAACGATGCCAATTATTAGGTTGTTTTTTTTAACAAAGACATAAATAAGAAGAAAAAATGATAAACATTTGTGGAGAAGAGGATTCAGTGACGTGGAGGCGGTCTCAGACCAGGCCCTGATTAATCAGAGGTTTTTTAAGGCGGAACGCCGGCACATCGAGCAAACAGACTTAAATCCTACGTCCTTCAATGTCCTTCGATTCAGTAACCAGAGGAAAATGTTACACAGTGTTCAGACTGAAAGTGCCCCGGGCTTGTTTGAGCGGCAGTGTGCACAGGCATTCCCATATTAGCCCAACAATCCTCCTTATCTGCAGACACCGGCAGGAAGAGGAGAGGGGGGAGGGGCCCTCACACCCACTGAGAAACACATCTACAGTACCTGGTAAAAGTACTTGATATTTTGCTAGGAAAATGTTTTTATGTACATCCAGTATATAAAAGCAAAACAGAGTTTGCACGATTCCAATAAGCTCAAACGTCAATGTCTGGTTTAACCACCTTTATTCCTTAACTGCAGCTTTCTTGTAATGTAATGATCTCCAGGAACAGGTCTCCAGGTTTCTTGAAGGACATTCAAAGCTCTTCTTTGGATGTTTCTGCCTTTCGTGCTGTTCAGTGCCAGGATGATCCCACACTTCAGTAACACTGAGGTCTGCACTCTGAGGAGGTCAGTCCATGATGGAGCTCTGTGTGTGTTTCTGTGCAGGTTTGCTTTTGCTGCACTGCAGATGTGTTTGAGATCTCCAGCACTCCTGCCTGAAATGCAACACTAAACTACGACATGTGTTGGTCTCCACTCAGGACCTGTGTCCGGCCTTTGCTAGATTTGTTTTCCTGCTTCCTGACCACATGACCTTCACTCTTCGTCTTCTTTTGTCCTCCAGTTGTTTGGTTTCTTTAAATGCAGAACAAACAAGGCAAGCGGCACCAGCCCAGTTTACCTAAAAATCAACCTCAATGAAAATGTACCAAAGTTATTTCAAACACCGTTCAGTCATGAAGCTTCCTGCCTGTTTGCACGGATCCTTTACACTTGACTTAAACCCGATTAGGTACTGTAGCGTGTCTCCATTTCACAGGAGTGTCCGCACGCTTAACAAAGACTGGATGTTGTCAAGCTGAGGCTCTGCAGTTTGTTTGATAAACCTCTTGGTGGGAAGACTGATGGAGAGCAGAGTGTGAGGCAAGCTGTCGCTGACTCTAAGATCAGTTAAGAGCAGCAGTTTGTGTGTAACTTTGAGTTAAATTGACCTAAATGTCTAGCTCTTTGGAAGCAAAAAGACATGTAGCTCAAGATATTTGCACAGAACCAAAGACCAAAGTTTAAGGACTTCAAACTCTCCGCCAACTTCCTGCTCCTGCTGTCAAATAAATGGAGAAACAGAAGAACCTGAGAGTGTGATTTGGGAGAGCAGACTCTTTTCATTGCTTTCAGACATTCTGCATTTTGTTCCCACGATGAGCACCATGGGAAAAGGTTGAGATTCAGACTGTATGTGAACAGAAACATGTTTATTCCAAACAGAGCTCCCAAAGGTTTATGAAAAACTCGCCCGCAAGAATATCACCATTTTTCTTTCTTCCTTTAGTTTTTCTCTTTTCTATGACGTGTCCATCCACCATCGATATTACTGAGTCGTGGCTCGGATCGTTCAGCCTGCCCCTGGTGCTCACACCAGCATACATACATTTCATTTTGAAAGCGCAAACAAAGCATGTAGCATAGAAATATGAACACAAATCATTCAGATTGTGCTTTATTAGCTTTCAGCTGCACATGATGGGCACTGGCACATATTACAGAACATATCTCTGCTGATTCTCAGTCATGTGCCCATTATGTAAATCCACACTGCTTGCTATAAAACTGCCCTCGCATAAACATGCATTACTGCAATGATGGGTTTTAATATTCATGACCTAAAAATCATTTCTTTTATCAACTTTGCATTCCTGCAGTCACACAGCAGTCATATAAAGGTCATCACGTTTAGGCGTGGTTTCATGAGAACCTTTATTACAACAGTTAGGATGATGATGATGATGATGATGATGGTGTCCTTACATGTTTGATTTGGCAGAGTTTTACCCTGATGCAGCCCTATGAGGACACAATTCTGTATTTTGAGGACGGGGTTAGCTGCTGTGTTGTCAGCTAATGCTAACAAACTTGGTCAGAAGGTTGTATCACACACACATCAGCCACAAACTTTCAAACTTGTCAGCATCCAAATGGATGAAAAGAAAATGGCAGTACGGTTTCCACGAAGGAGAAAAACAAAAGCCATTTCATCATCATCGTCATTCTTTCTGTTATTAAGATGAGAGACTGAAAGGATCAACTCACATTTGGAGCAGCATCAGAAAAATATTATGTTTGTCATGTTAACAGGAATCTTTGTGTTACATCAACCGACGTCTTCAAATCCAACTTGATGATTTATTGGCCTTAGAACTAGAAACTATGATATTTATAAGTGTTCTGTGTGTTGTCAACATACAGAAAGAACCATGTAAACGTTTAAAATCTCATGTCACATTTGACCTCTGACCTCTCCTTTAGGTTGAATAGATTAACCTGGAGGTCAAAGTGATAATAAGTGACAGTAAGAAATCATATTTTATAATGGTATTACTTATATTTACATTAAATAGAAATTCTAAGTATCACTTTTGACCTCTGACCTCTTCTTCAAGATCAAATAAGGTCAAACTTTCATGAAAAATCTTTAATCTTTAAAACTATCTGCTGTACTGGCAACATGTAAGAAATGATACTGGTATATGGGGACTCGAAGTATCACATTATAGTTCGCATGCTGATATCACATCACATTTGACCTCTGACCTCTATAAAACCTGTGGTTACTGGAGGTTTCAAGCATTCTGAGTACGCAGGACCTCCACAGTCTGAGTGCATAAACCTTTTTCCCCTCGTTGGTGGTTCGGCTAATTACAGCAGCTGCCAGACCGACTCCGTCACACAAAAGAACATTTTGATTACATTTAATTTGAAACATTCACGTGTTTGGAAAACATGTGAAAGCTGTTCCTTCATAAAGTGACGGATACGAGATATTTTAACCTATCCAACTACCCACACCTGCTCCATACGGGGTATGCCAGCAGCTCCCGCCTCTGTCTCTGACAGATCCATTTCAGATACGCAAAACTTTGTTTTTCTTCATTTCCAGCCTCACAGCTTTGATTTAGAGCTTTCTGCACTGTCTGAGTTTAATATCTGCATAAAGACAGCTGGTTATGGATGCTTTGTTGCTCTGAGTTTAACTGTATAACATAATCTGAATACTAACACATAGATTACCTCCATCTTGTGTGTTTAAGATTCATAACTGCACAGTAAACACGATGCCGATCCAAGCCATCATCCACCCCCCTCCTCAGCCCCCGGGGGCTTCTCTGATGATGTGAGCCGTCGTTACAGATAATGGATTCTGACAACAACGTCCCTTTAACGCTCATGTTGAGCCAGTGATGGTGTTTGTGGACACATTTCACACCCTCTATACTGTAAACACATTTCCAGGGTCCCTGCAGAAGATGCTCTTACACCTCATTTATCGAGCTTTTGAATCATTTACTTGCCTTCAGAATGTCGTAACATAAAGTTTCCAGGAAGCTCAAGTCCTTGTGGGCAAGCTCGGATTTTACCAAGTTCTTAAATTCAGTTGTTTAGTACACGTTTCCGCAAAATAAGTACAGGTGCTAGCTCAAGTCATTCACGATTGTTTGGCAGACGCAGCACAAATAATCTCTCTTTTTTTTCCTTCCAGCGCTATTAAACCCAAATCTTACTCCCTGTTGTGCTCAGTTGTCCAATCAGCTTCATGTCCCATACATGCTGGTGGAAGATAAGCATGTTATTGTGTTATTGACTGACGTTTTGCATCTCTGTGTGGTTGGTTTTTTGTGGTCATTGCTGTGGAAATTTTGGGGATGTTCTGGGATCATTTTATCTCCTTGTAGTTTTTTAAACCAACTCTGAGACCTTTAGAAAAACAAATGTGATGTAATGAAAGTTTTGTGTGTGTCGCCCCCCGACCCACCAGGCCAACACACAATAACTGAGAAACAGTCACACAAGTAATACTTTAAAGGGGTTTTATTATTTAAGGCCTCCACAATTAACATTTGTAATAAAATGTGATTTTTTTTTTTGTTTATTAAATGTTATGAAAGAAAATACCTTAATTTCCCAGAGCTCAAATTCTCTCCTTCCAATTATTTCTCTGACAAATGGCAAGAATAATTTGCCGTTAATTTTCTGAGCATTTAATCAAACCCAGGTTTGGGTGCTGGCTCAGTCCTCTGAAATGTAGTCTTCCAGCTGCTGAAGCGAGTGCTCATCAGTCGGTCTTCTACTCTGAACTCTGACTTGAGTTCTTTCCAATGAGTACTTCCTGTCGGTGCAGCAGCAGTGCAGCATGGGAATGGTAGCAACACGTTACCACCTGGTGCTCCTCTCAGATCCACAGCTGAACACAAACAGGCCGATTCGGTCCCTGGAGTGTTGCTTCTTTCAGCTGCTGAAGGCCTAATGAGGCGGCAGCTCATTAAGACTGATGCAGTTTTGACGACTCTCAGATAATAAAGAATAAAGAGCAACATGTAAACGCGTTGATGTAAAAAAGAGGATTTTCTTTTTTATTCTGAAATGACTGAGAGTCAGACAGTGAAGCATTTCTATCACTGCGACACAAAAGTACGATAGAAGATCAAACGACATCACTGGAACATTTGACTCTTTTCATTCAGAAACCAGCAGAATCGGTCCCACAGAGAAAAGAAACACCAGTGGCCGATGAGCTCATTGCGTTAAAGCAGACAGTGTAAGTGTCCTGTGGGCTGAACAGTTAGGCTTTGTTTTTACTTTGTTTAGTCGGTGTGTGTTTAGCTTTGGGCTCCAGCACTACAGCACGTCTCGTTCACCCATTCACAAGCACATCCATCCCAGAACTCTTTGTCTATATTTAACTGATTTCTATCTAACTTTCAATAAACTGAGACCAAACAGCTTGTAGTGTACGAAGGCAAATATACACAGAGAACCAGGAGGTGTCGTCGCCCCTGAAATTCACACAAATTATCTCCAGTATTCTTTTAGAGAGCTGTTTATGAACAGCTTAGCATAAAGACAGGAAGCAGCTGCCCTCCCTGAGCCTGCTCCTGCCAGAGCTTTTTCCTGTTAAAAGGGAGGTTTTCCTTCCTACTGTCACCGAAGTACAAAGTCTGATCGTTGGGGTTATCATTGTGGGATATTTATCTTACAATATTGAGCGCTTTGTGGTGACTCCTGTTATGATTTGGCATCACATAAATAAAACTGAATTGAACAGACGGATGTAACGTGGCTCATTTTGGTGGAAGAAGAGCAGAAATGATAAAAATGTAAGATTGAAGCTAAAAAATAGATGAATGTGTTTAAAATCATCATCAGCTGTTTTCTTCTCCTCTTTTTGTGTTTTGATTGATTCTCTGATCTGCTGAACAAATGTTTTAACGGCACATGTCTGTGGATCTTTCACCTCGCCTTCTTCTTCTCTGTGTGTTATAAAAGCAGCTGTGTGTGTGTGTGTGTGTGTGTGTGTGTGTGTGTGTGTGTGTGCGCGCGCGTGCGCATGCATGCACGTGTGTTCATTACACCAGATCTGCCAACTCCAGTGTGAGAAAGCATAAATACAGCTTTCCTAATGACCCTGGTTACCGTGGCAACAGCATCCCATTGAGACAAATCTGACAGTGAAGTGAGTGGAGGAGGCGACAGAGATGGAGAGGCAGTGGGGTTACTGGGGAACGAAGGGGGGAGAAAGAGCAGGAGGGAGGACGGTGGTAGAGATTACATCTAAGAGACAAACACGAGGAAGGTGGAGGACGACTTCATGGAAAAACAGAGACTGAGAACAGATTAGATACATACGTTTTACTACATGCACTAGTTTTAATTTCAGACCTTTTCTTTTGCCACAGGAATCTGGTGCTTTCAGTTTTGAAGCGTGGGAAATAAGAGCTTTTATCAGTTCCTGACTCAGAGAACGAGGCTTTCCTGTAATATGTGCACACCAATAGAGACCCACACAGAGAGAGCTGCAGATAACTGGCTGCTGCTGTTTCTGGCAGTAATGCATGAGTGCAGCCACTGTATCAGATGAAGGAGGCAGCACCTCTAAATGCATTTATCAGGACAGAGAGTCTAATAAAAATCATGAGAACTGAAGAATCTTCAATAGATTTTTCTGTTTGTTTTGTTGCTGTTTTTTAAAGCAGTTACAGTTTTATGCAAGTGTATCAAAATGATCAGTGTGTAATATTAGCACTACTACAGAGTTTGTAAATGCAAGATGTAATTTTTTGGCACTTTTCTCCGGTTGTTGCTAGAAAGCATGATGAGTTGTGGTTGTAAGCACGGGGAGATTCTGTCCTTTAAATAATTATCTGTTGGTAAGTTTAGTTTAATATATATATATAATTAATGTAATAATTAATTACTCTTAAAATAAAAGAAATAAATCTAAGAGCCCCTCCTGCTTGAAATGAATTTCTTCTTTGGGTCGACTTCCATGTTAAACTCTCTAAGACTCATAACTGCATGTCTGAAGTTTCGACTGTAGCCAACGTATTTATGATAACATGAAGTATTTCTGATCCAAAGAACAAGCAAAAGCTTAATGTGAGTTATGCAGCTGGTTTCAGTTTGAGCATCTGCATTGTAAGTAAGCAGTTCGTCTGTGTCATACACCCACAGACGTCCATCCACAAACTACTGTTGTTTTTACCCACACAACAAATTCATTGTCACTGTTATGCAGATCAAACTAAACTGTCCCACTAAAACCCTCTCCTGGCTGCTCGAGTAAAACCTTCCTATTCCACAACTGCAGAGTTTCTTATAGGGGGACAGCATCAATCTTGTGTGTCTACACAAACAGAACAAGTTCTAGTGTTTTGTATGTGCAGCAACTTAAGACAGGGTTACTATAGAAGCAAGCAGGCTGAGAGGTTGTTGGAGAAGAGAGGGTGGGGATGTTCCAGAAAGGGGGGAGGAAAAAAAACGTGTCTGGAGATCAATTCAAAAATAAAATTAGTCAACAGGAAGTGAAGAAATTAGTCAAACACGCATTTAAAGTGGAGTCCTGGGAGTCCACATCTCCGAGGATCTCACCTGGACGACCAACTGCTCCAAGCTGGTCAAGAAGGCTCACCAGCGCCTCTTCTTCTTGAGGACTCTGAGGAAGAACCACCTGTCCTCAGACATCCTGGTGAACTTCTATCGCTGCACCATCGAGAGCATCCTGACCAACTGTATAACAGTCTGGTACGGGAACTGCTCTGCCTCGGACCGGAAGGCGTTGCAGAGGGTCGTGAAAACTGCCCAGCGCATCGCCGGAGCACCACTTCCTGCCATAAAAGACATCTACAGGAAGCGGTGTCTGAAAAGGGCTGGGAAAATCATCAAAGACCCCAGTCACCCATCACATGGACTCTTCACCCTCCTGCCCTCTGGGAGGCGCCACAGGAGCCTCCGGACTAAGACCACCAGGTACCGGAACAGCTTCTTCCCCACAGCTGTCAGACTCCTGAACTCTGCCTCCTGACATCTGACCCACGTTAAACTCATGGACTGAACATACACACACCCACAATGGACAACTGTACCCTCAAACACAATAATAACATGGACTGAACCACCACTCACAACCACCAGCACTTTATATACCTCTGTAGAAACTATCTACACCCTCACTTATCTTAACTGCACTACTGTATAGCTCTGTGTAAATAATCATTCTGTACATTCGATAATCTTTAATCCTACAACTGTTTACAACTTGCATAGTTCCCATTTCTGTATAGCTGTATATCTCAGATTCTGTAAAGTTATTTATTTCATATTCTGTATAGTTTTTCATATTTATATCCTGTTCATATCCTGTACATAGCTTGTACTCACTACAGCCTGTACATACTTATAGTTATAGAATATTCACAACATACTTCATACCGTGTACATTATAACATACCATAATAGACCCATTTCTGTAATATACTCACATATCTATATTATTGCTAATATATATTGTAATATATCTATATCACTAAAGCACTTCTGGATGGATGCAAACTGCATTTCGTTGCCCTGTACCTGTGCATGTGCAATGACAATAAAGTTGAATTCTATTCTATTCTATTCTACTCTAAAGTGAAGCAAAGCCAATACAGTAACAGATGTAAAGAGACATGGAACTGAGAGAGAACAAAAGAAGGCAGTGTGCATTTATGTGCATTTATGTGCATTTATGTGTATTTATGTGCATCTTCATCCAACTGTGAGTGTGGAAGGACTCGCTGTGTGGTTTCCTGACAGGCCGGGCATCGAGGAAATCAAATGAAATCAAAAAGAAATCAGAATAACAGCCGCCAGCTTCAGCACACACACCTGTACAGCTCTGCCAAGCCCTGACGGTAACACACACTTACACACCTTCTTTGATTTGCTCAGTTTGAGTCTGGACGTTTGATTTTCATTCAGACTTTGAGGGTTTTTTTCTTTCTGGCAGTCGTTTAGCTTCAGACAGACAGATGGAGCCTGAAGCCACGAGAGGGCCGTTCAAATGTTCGGAGGCAGTGTTGGACAAACCAGAGGCTGTGGCTGGCAGGCATGACTAATCGACAAATCAAACACCCATTCGCATTTGGGGTACAAATGGATTCCTTCCACAAAAGAGAAAAACATCAAAGTACAAATATAAACTTGAAGCAGTTGAAATGAAACCAGGAAGTGAAATGCAGACAATAAATCAAAGCAGGATGCTGACCTAATCGCTTGGTTACAGTAAATGCTACACAGCAAGTATTTGTATGAAATGGGGATTAATTTACTGAAGACCTCATTGGATTCAATTTAAATCTCAGGAGTTGACAAAGACGACTGTAAGAACAAAGAATGTGCACGTGGAACAGGAAACATCACTAACAGACTGGATTCCAGTGTTAGTGCTTTTATAGCCCAGGTAGGAGACGGGACTTTGGTTTAAATAATCATTTAATTAAAGGCTCCAAACTCTCACGGTTGCTTCTGGAAGAGACCCTTTGACCTTGAGATTACTTGTTAGTGTTGTATCAGTGAGGTTTGGCCAGCACCAACAGACTTTAATGATTTTAATTTAAAGTTACAGTCAGTAAATTGAAATTAACCCCAAGGTCAGACTCTGCGGAGCTAAAAAAGAAACAACAAAACCAAGAGCTCCATCTCTACAAGCCACAGTTAGCATGTTAAAGGTTAAAGGTCATGACAGTATGGTAAGAAACAGACTGAACAAATGTGGCTTGTATGGAAGGGTTGCAGGAGGAAGCCTCTTCTCTCTAAAATGAAGCTGGCACCTGAGCTTCATTTTTCAAAGCTGCATCAGAAAATAGCCACAAGACGTCTGAAACAATCATTCACTGACGTGTGTGCAAACATCGTTTCCCTGCACAAAGAAACAAGTGCAAACACAAAATTGCCATCAGACTCTTGAATCACCACCATGAGCCGGCTAGTAAATGAGACTCATTATGAACCAACAGCCTTCTGCATACTGCCATGCTCCCATTTCTCTACATAGGAAACACATTTACCTCCAGCTGAAGTGGAGGAAGTGGTGATGATGTTTCAGAGAGAAGCCGAGACCTCTAAGGCACGAAAAAAGGAGAAAGTTGGACGGAAGAAACTGAAACAATTTTGTCCAAAGAGGAAGCCTGAAAGGACAGCTTTTAAAAACAGGATGTAAAGGACAGTTGTCCAAGTTGTCCCACTGAGTTATAAATGATGTTTAGAAAGAAAGAAAGAAAAAGTGACACTGAAATAACAGAGCTTCTGATTATAATTTCTCCTGACACACTCACTGTGGCTCAAGTAAAAAAAAAAACATTTTGAAATTAAATTTGTGAACAAAATGGAAAACAAAAAAACAGAACACAAGAAAGAGGAACAAGAATAATAATAATAAACAAGAATAATGTTCTCCAGCATCTGTGGCATCAAATTAGACCATCGAGGAATCTTTAAATCACCTTCCCAACGATTGATTTAAACTAAAGCAGGTCATTTTGAGCACATCTGTAAACCTAAATCCATGAGTGTGCAGCAGGGAGAACAAACAAGTGAGCTGACAGATGAACGGACAATAAAAACACAGAGGTGGTTTCATCTCTGTACAACAACTTATGATCATTTTTCTCTGATGTAATAACGAAGACAATTTTCAGTCTGAGGTTGCTGTTGGCCAGAACGGTCGTTTCTTCATTTTAAACACATGAATAAAGCTACAGCTGGGTCCCACCTCATTTCTTTAGCAAACTGGATGTTTAGTTTTGTTCTAAGAAGAACGAAAAAAAGATTCGACCGTGATCACTCCACCAAGACCGGATCATGAACAAAAACACTTTATTCGGATGGGGAAGGTGTATAACACAGGAAGGTGGGCCTGTGTGTGTGTGTGTGTGTGTGTGTGTGTGTGTGTGTGTGTGTGTGTGTGTGTGTGTGTGTGTGTGTGTGTGTGTGTGTGTGTGTTGGGGGTTGCAGAAGTCTTGTAACTCCCTGAGAGCTCAGATCAATCAGGCCAACACTGTTCTATAATGAATGTGAATCCCAGGTGTGTGTCTGTGTGTTTCTCCTAAGGTGACCTAGTGGAGGCAGCAATGATGTCTAACAATCATCGAGACGGCAGGAAAGCACAACCCTCAGAGGAGTTTGTGCGTGTGTGTGTGTGTGTGTGTGTGTGTGTGTGTGTGTGTGTGTGTGTGTGTGTGTGTGTGTGTGTGTGTGTGTGTGTGTGTGTGACAGACAGAGAGAGAAGTCAGTCAGGTCTTACTGTGACTCTGTGAACATTGCTACCACAATATAAAGTTTAATACAGCAACAGAAGCCGAGCTGCTGCTTTATGACCAAAGATTCAGACTCACTGCTGTAAAATATTTACCTCCATTAGAACTGTGTGGATGCCCTGATAAACAGGCCTGTGTGCCACAGAGAGGGAGCCTGTGTCTGCTGGCCGTGTGGTGTCAGTGTGGTGTCATCTGTGAAATTAGAGACCTGTGCATAACAAATCATCTCATCGCATTTTGAAACTGCCTGTGAGAAGCTGGAGACATTTCTGCTCCAAACCCACCGTGCAGGCTGATCACTCTGCATTCCTTCACACATAACTGTTTGTCTACAGAACACGTTTCCTCCACCTTCTGGAAACATATAGAGTCTATAGAAGCAGTATAAAAGACGTCCTCATCGACCACATTTGGACTATAAACAGCCTGTACACGGAGGTCCTACAGACGTCAGCACTCGATGTTCAGTAGATGTTGAAAAAAAGGCGTCGTCAGGCCTTAGAGAACAAACCCTTCAGAGGACCAAAATTGTACATCCAAAAATGACTTATTAAAGATGTCACTCTGACGTTACTTTGCTCGGTGGGTATTTCCAAGCCACAAATGAGCTGTAATCTCTGCAGCATGTCCTGTATCTGGACATGTCCAAAAACACCTCATGCATCCTCATCAGAGTCCACAGCTCAGCTGGTCCTTTCAGTGCAGAGGAGGAGCAGCTCTACTCTTAGCTCCTCCCGAATCACCGAGCTTCTAAGTGGAGGACGTTCATCCAGCCACTTAAATCCTTTATCTTGTTCTTCACTTTACCACACACACCTCACACACACAGAAGCAGATCTGCCAGTAAATCAACAACTTTGTTTTTTCTGCTTCTCTCTCCCTCCACTCAAGAACAAGTAACAGTACACGGTGCACACTTTTCCAGGGAGGCTGAGTAGTGTGATCTCCTTGATGTTAGAGGACATCCTTTGCCATCCAAGCCTGCTAGTCCTTCCTCCCTGCAGCTGTCAGACTGTACAATCAAAACTGCTCCCAACAAACATAGATGTTGACATCAGTGCTGTAACAACTTCTGCTGTTAGAACTTGCACATTACTTTTCTCAGTTTATATACACTAACTTACTGGAAGTCACATGTCTACTTTTTAATCCACAGATGCAATCACACAATCTGCACTTTTCTAATTATTCATTAAACTATTTAAACACCGTTCAGTATCCTGCTCTGTTTGCACTCTACAACCTGGGTTTGCCACCTATCTGTACTCTAATTGTAATAACTGTACAGTACTGTTTTGGTAACTATTGTCCATGATGTAAATATGTAAAAATTGTGTTTCTGTTCTGTTTGTATATGTGTGTTTTTGCTGCTGATACAACCAAATTTCCCCAAAGGATTATTCTATTCTATTCTATTCTATTCTATTCCACAGGAACTACCCCAGACCTTCGCACAGTGCTGTAGAGGTGAGTCTGGCAGTACAATCCCACATCCACTCACAGGGATCTGCCACAGAGGGCGGTGACTACGTCAGTGAACTCACCTGCGCTGATTAATGATGGTAACATGAAAAATATGTATGAGAGAAATCCTTCAGCATTTAATCTTGAAATCTGTGATGTTAGTTTCTCACAAAGATGAGAATCATATGGCCAGTTTATAACTAACAGCACAGATTCTTATTCAGTTTAACTGAAGGGACTGGTTCTTCCTTTAAAATGGGAGTTTTTCCTTCCCACTCTTGCCAAGTGCTTACTCACACGGGGTTGTTTGATTGTTGGGCTTTTTCCTGTATTATTGTAGGATGTACTAGTTCATGCATTTATTACTTCCAGGCTGGACGACTGTAATTCATTATTATCAGGATGTCCTAAAAACTCACTGAAAAGCCTTCAGCTGATCCAAAATGCTGCAGCAAGGGTCCTGACAGGGACTAGAAAGAGAGAGCAGATTTCTCCTGTTTTGGCTTCCTGTTAAATCCAGAATCCAAAATCCTGCTCCTCACATACAAGGTCTTAAATAATCAGGCCCCATCTGATCTTAATGACCTTGTAGTACCATATCACTCTATTAGAGCACTTCGTTCTCGCTCTGCAGGCCTACTTGTTGTTCCTAGAGTATTTAAAAGTCCACTCCCTTAGTTATGCTGCAATAGACGTAGGCTGCTGGGGGATTCCCATGATGCATTGAGTTTTTCTTCTTCAGTCTCTATGTGTTAACAGACCTCTCTGCATTGAATCATATCTGTTATTATCCTCTGTCTCTCTTCCACAGCATGTCTTTATCCTGTCCTCCTTCTCTCACCCCAACCAATCACAGCAGATGGCCCCGCCCCTCCCTGAGCCTGGTTCTGCTGGAGGTTTCTTCCTGTTAAAAGGGAGTTTTTCCTTCCCACTGTCGCCAAAGTGCTGCTCATAGGGGGTCATATGATTGTTGGGTTTTTCTCTGTATCTATTATTATAGGATATACTGTACAATATAAAGCTCCTTGAGGTGACTGGTGTTGTGATTTAGTGCCATACATATAACTGAATCGATTTGAATCTCCACATTATGAATTAAGTTACTCTTTGTAAAACATTTTGTGCCTGAGTTCAGGTTCCTGTTCAGTATTTATTCTCTATCTGTGTGTGTGTGTGTGTGTGTGTGTGTGTGTGTGTGTGTGTGTGTGTGTGTGTGTGTGTGTGTGTGTGTGTGTGTGTGTGTGTGTGTGTGTGTGTGTGTGTGCCTTATTTTAACCAATTAGAATTTCAGCTGCAGTAACCACGTGTGTTCATGTATATTTCATGTTGTGTCACTGACTTCATTCATTCTGACTGAGCTCTGCTCCATGTGTAACATTTTCACACATGCTCACTTTAACTCTCTGTGTTCAAAGGAGCCAGTTATGTTCACTCTGACGTTTACCCTGTTAGCTAGCTAAGTAAAAGAAACAACTCTTTGAATAATACAGTGCAGTTCAGTAGAGCTACTCACTCCTAAACACTTGTTCATAGCTTGTTGGTATTTGACTCTATACAGTTCTCAAAGTTGGAAAGTAAAAGCTAAGTTTATGTAAATATTAAATTCTTTCATCACTGAATGAGCACAACAACAAGTTAATGAAGTTTTCACCCAGAATCTAATCTTTTGCCAACGAAATCCTTTCAGTACATATTTTAAATTACATATTACGTATTTCATTGTTTTATTATGCTTTGTAGTTTTAAGCACTCTGTATAAGGTAAGAATAAAGATAGGCAGTATATAAACTGGACTTTACAAAGTACAACAAACCTGCTTGACTAAAATGAGACAGATGTAGGAGCAGTGATGTAAGAAGAAAAGTCTGACTCGTTTCAGCACCATGGACAGCTCCAGTCATGACTTAGAACCACAGACAACAAACATTTACTTCAATACAGCTCGTTCCTCTGGAAAACTATTGAACTCACAATATCCTGTTCATCAGGAGTCAGGTCTAAAGAAACTTACCCATTTTATTTTATTTTGCTTTTATTCTCAGGAGAGCACTCTTCAATGTCATTTACACTGGTTATCGTATCATTGTAAACTTGTAATAAACTGGACTTTGTGCTGTTTATTATGCAATTATATAAAAACAATATGTGCTGCTATGGAGTTATGGTGAGTGAAATTCCCATTATTAGTATGTCTGTTTGTTTCATGAGTACTTCTTGCCAGTTGTTTTAGCTATCGTCAGACAACCCAAATACGCCCAAGAAAACAGCAACCAAAACTGTAATGTTAAAGTTTGAAAAGAGTCTTTGTGAATGGAAAACATCAGAGGTTTCATTTATCTTTTAAACTGTAATAAAATTCAGCTGTCTTGTGAGGTAAATCTGGAGTCATGAACTGGTTGTTTCATTCCTGAAAAATAAATAATCCTCATAACATGATCAATGAAGTGCCAACAGAATTAGGATTCATTTGAGAGAAATGCTAAAAAAGCAAATTACAAGGACAGAATCAGATTATGTTTCCACAAATGCGCTGAAAGCTGAGTCTCTCGTGACTTTCAGCCTCCACTGGACAGAATAACACCGCGACCTTTACAGAGTAACTGGACCGAGCTGCAGTGATGAATGGTGCCACGCTTTGTATCAACACACACAAACACACAGTCTTTACTCAACCTTCGTTTCTCTCTCCGAAACCAAAGCTGATGAATTCACATTCTCCACCTCGCCTCTCGGCTGTGAGCGCTCATGAATCCTAAATCCATCTGCATTTATTTTTATCTCCTTCTTTAATCTTTGGACTTTATCCCACTGCACGGTTCAAAGGCAAACACCAAACTTTTGCTCTGCCTCAGTTCTTTAATAACTGGTATTTCTTTGCAAGCTTCACCGTTCAGATGATACACATCCGTATCTGAAATGAGCCATTCTGATGTCCTTTTTTAACTTTCTTCTGATTGGCTGCCCCTCAAAAATGCTTACATCATAAAATAAACTGAGCATTTTTAGCAGCTTAAGCTTCAGCCACCAGCACTCAGATTTCTTACCTGGAACATGATCCTGTACTGCTCCTCTGGACGTTTGACCACGCACATGTTGCAGCCCATGATGGCGTCTCGGTCTGTCTGTCCTCTTGATCTGAATCTCTGTCGTCTGTTCTCTGTCACCGCAGGTCCCTCAGGAAACAGCTGCCAGTCCGTATCGATAATCCAGCTTGTCTGTCTGACCTTTGACCTCCAAATCTGATGTGTCCGGGTCAGTGTTCGCGATCTTGCTTGTTTAACCTTTTTTAATCACCCACTGACCGTTGGCCTAAAATGAGGTTCCAAACTGACATCAAATCATCAGGTTTGAGCCAAAACGAAGTGAAATCTTTATTCTGTGATGAAGATCGTGCATCTAAAAAGTTTTATTCTTGTTCTTTGTGTTAACCATAAGGCTGCGAGGAAATCTGTCAAGAAATGTATCAAAAAATGATTCAAATTTATGCTGATTTATTTCAAACAGGTAAAAGCTGTATAGCAGATCTGTGCTTGTTCTTCAAACTCAGTCAGTTTTTAGACAAATATGCACCAAAGTAGGGTACTTGTAGTTTTTATACAGTAAAGTGAGATTTCCACTTCATCTGAGAAGCCCCAGAAGTGTCTCCAAACATGTGCAGCTCCTTTTATCAGCTCAAAGTCACAAGTTCTCTTTCAAAGACAAGAAAGGGAAACCCCAGCTGAGAGTCAAGCTGAGTTTGCGTCGTGTCCTCTTTTCTGCTCTAAAGACAAAAGTAAAACCCACTTCTCTGTTTCTCACTGTTTCCCACTCACAAGCAGAAATAATGATGAAACGAAGACAAAAGCAGCACAAACGCCGTTCGGCTCCGTTTTTGTCGTAAAAAGGCTGCGTTCTGTTGCTCCTTGCAGTAAACAGCTTTTATCTGGCGTCCTGCGGCCAGCGAGGAGGCGAGACACTTTTCATCAAAATTAATTTTTATTCATGCACGGTAGATTGTTTCAGCCCTACAGGGGGAAAGAGGAGGAGGAGGAGGAGGAGGAGGAGGAAGGCGATCTCCGGTTTGTGCTTGAAACTGTTAACATGAAAAATCAGTTCAGTTTGTTTAAGCAAAAATGAACAGCGGCTGAATCTCTCCTGATGGAAGGATGAAGTCCGAGTGCTGGTTCACGGCTCCCACAGGGAGAGTGTACACATGTGCTTACAGCATCATTCAGCTGTAGTCTCAGTGCAAATATCAAATAGTTTAAATCAACTTAAGCTTCACTTTGTTGGATGTTTGCAGCAGAAACGGTTTGATTTTTTCTTGCACTGAATATTTTATCTTTATGACCAAACAAATTGCTTCTCTCTCTGTTTTGAATAAATTTGGTAGCTTCTGCGAGAGTGATGAATAAAAACAGAATAGATCCAAATCGTGGTGCTTTTAAAAAATGATGAGCGCAGGAAAGCTGATGGAGAAGAAAGTGACTGCAAATTGTGTGTTTTCAGCTTCTGTTTAGAGTAAATGTAACAGCTGAAAGTTTATAGACGACAAACTTCAAACTCAGTGAAGGATGACGTTTGTGTGATCTCTGTTGGTTTGGTTAAATAAAGTGTGTGTTCCTGCAAACAGGAAGGAAAAGGTTCTTAGCTTAAAAAATTCTTTTTCCTGCTTTTCCAAAATGGGTTAAATCTGAGCCTCTAATCAAACACAAACTCTCCAGCTAAATGTTAGTTTGTGTGTCTCCTGAGGTGCGTCCTGAGGTGGAATTGAGGCCTGTGACGGTTAATAAGAACTGAAGAAAAGAACTCTTCTCCCGGTTGTAAACTGTTTTCAGTTCGCTTCAATAATTCATGTGAACATCAGTGAGCGTTTAGAGCGACGTTCCTTCTCCCCCAATCTGACTCTAACAGGCTGCTGGCTTGTGTCAGAAATTTTGAAATATTGTAAAAACGCCAAGAGCTTCAATAAAAGATTGGAACCGTTTCTTGATGAGAGAGGATCAAGAGCTCTCAATAATTCATCTGAGGGTTTGAATCACCACAAGAAATAAGAAGCCCGCGGCTCCTCTGTAAACATTGTCCAAAAGTCGAGCTGATCGTGTCTGTGCAGAAGTAAAAGAACTTTCTTTTTCTTTTGAAACCGCCAGCATCTGTTTCTACTGTTTCAACTTTAAAATGTGGTTTTATACCCAAACCGCTCACCTAACAAACCAAACAAGAGATTTGTTTTTTACTTTACGTATCAAAGTTTGTGCGTTTGTGTTTTTTGAAAGGTTGGTTGTGTTTAGAGCTGAATGCTTTGAGCACTGTGGCATTAATGATGCGTTTGTAGGGTCAGAAAGGAGAAGCAGCATTTGTGCTTTTAGCAGTGACTCCACATTTCAGCCTCTCCTCTCTGAATCCAGCGTTTCCATCTAAAGTGTTACGTTTGCACTCAGCTTTGATGTGTGCAGATGGAAAATGCTCCCATGTTATATCAGTAAATCTGTCATTTTTGTGCACTTTTGGCCACTTTTGTGTGTCTACTATAAAGTTTAAAAATACATTTCCTGCTGGTTCACTAACGGCTCACATCGGTCTCTGCCACGTGCACTTTGCGTCTCTCAGTTTATGTCTGTGTGTTTTAATATCCAGTTGAATATCACATGTTGTTTCCTCCTTGAGCCTGATTTCAGTCCTTTTTGCTGTTCCTCCCTCAGAAAATCTAAATTTAGCTGCAAAGTCTTGAAGCACATTTAGTTTTGCAAACTATTTTATTGTGTTAAAGAGCTGAAGTTTCTTCAAAGACAAACCTGTGAGCTCCAAAATGATCTGATGATGAATATTTACTGACAGGTGTTTCCTGTGCCTGCATGTTTCTGTGTAAAAGGTTGTTTTATAAATCAGCGCTTTGCAGTTTCTGAATCTTTTCCTTCACTTTTTCATTCTAAGTAAAGATTTATTGCTCACTTGCTGCTCGGGGCTGTTTAACTTTTCTCCTTTTGCATGTTGGTTTTTTGCAGAGAACAGCGTCTCCCTCCGGTTTTATCACCGCCCACCTCGCCCACAGACGGTCCTCGATTAGCCTGCAGAAAGATGACAGACAGGATCGACTCTCTGCAGAAGCACATTCAGCCTGTATCACCTGCTGCTTCTGTCACCGAGCATCAGTTATCTGGCTTTATCAGAGTCTACCTGCGCCTCTCTGCACCTGTTATCTGTCATCAGCACCTGTTTTATGCACCCTGATCCAGCACAGGATTCCTGTCAGACGTCTCAGAGGGAAAAGGAGCAAAAGACATGCACCCAGACAAAGAGAGAGGATTAAAAAAGTGTGTTCACAGGAAACAAACAGAGGGAGAGAAAAACTGCAGCGTGAAAGGCGTTTAAATGGAGAGACGCTATTCTGGGAATTTCTCAAAATCCCTTTTTGACACTTTGTTTTTCAGTTACGTGCGTCTAATTCAGCAAATGACCCAAGGCTGCTGGATCTGTATTTTCCAAATGTGCCACTAAACAGAAAATTACACGAATTATTTTCCTCAGTCGATGAAATTTCCAGTGTTTAGGTCACCACACTGAATTCCAAGTATCTTTAAATCTTTGTCGACCAGAAAGAAAAATCAATTTGTGAACTCCTCAATCCCCAAAAATCCTCCTCCAGGTGAGATAATCCACACAGGTGAAGACCGGCTTTGTTTCAGCAAACTTCAGCCTCAAACAGTCGCCCTCTGTCTGCCATGAAGCTGACTTTATCTCCGCGTAATCTCCCCAAAAAATCCTCCTCCAGGAGCAGCCGGCAGGTTTTCTGAGAGGAGCTAGACCCTGAGAGTACCGGCCTTCTCTCCTTTCTCCTCCTCTATTCTTTCATCCTTTGATTTCCTCTGCTGCTCCGTCATTTCTCTACAGAGGTTAAATCCGGCTTAGTCTCGCTCCTGGACACAGAGATGCAGAAAAACAGAGAGAAAGAGGTTCTTGAATGAGCACATGAACACACACAGGCTTGGTTTTTGCTCATTTCTCTGAATTTCTATGAATTTGTTCTTTGTCCTTCTGCTCAGAGCAACGAATAGACTCACATGTCTGCAGCCAAAAGCTGATCTCGCTGCTCAAAATCTTTTAATCTTTTCCATTTTAAGCTTTTTGTTTTTGTTCGAATGTCATTGAGTTTTTTGCCCTGCGAGAGATTATCAGTGCAGCTGACCTTTCAGACCCACAGACATGCTCATCCTGTCAGTTATTATCAGGAATCAATCCAGTGAAAATATGTCAACCTTTAAACTTCAAATCGAACTGAAAGGTAAATCTGTGCGATCGGACTGTTAAAGCAGAAAACTGTCACAAAACAACCACAATCCTGTTTTCTCGCAGCATTTGTAGGTATAGCTCTGTTCTGACACCCCGCCCTTTCATTTCACTCTAACCTCAGAAAGCCAAACATCAGATATGACACCGATTCAGTCAGACAGTGTGAAAGGGTGGGGGTGGGTTCCAAAGTGGTTTGCAGATGAACAGCAGCTAACGCTGACATTTCATACTAATGTTGCTACAAAGTATTTTACCTAAGAAGAGGTTTATCCACGACATGAGACCACTCACTGCTCATCAGCTCACAGCTGTTGGTGAGAGCAGGAATGCAGATCGACCATAAAAGATTTTAAATGGTGGGGATTTTTTTTTCAAGGCAGAAAGCGTGATTTGGAAATCACTGAATAAATCAACAGTAAATCAGTAAACACTGAATAAAATTTACCAACAATGTTCAGGCTCAGTTTGTCAAATTGCAAGATTTGTGGATTTGTGGATCTGTCTTTAACTTGAAGGATCAAAAACTGAAGTTCAGTCATGCAAAACTACCGACTCTGACATTCTGGGAGAAATCGAGAAAATAATCAGTCGATCAAATAAGATCATGAAGAATGTTTCATCTCAGCTTTGTTAAAGCATCCCAGTTATAAAAGACAATTTACTGCACTGGAATATCAGAAAATAAGACTTTCATAGATAAAATATTTAGGAATTGAAACTGCAGATGGATAAGAAGATGATTTTTTAAGTTCAGCTTTACAAGAAGAAGTAAAATTCAGAAACTCCAAAGCCCCCCCTGGAAGAAAAAGCAAATCTAAACAGGATTTAGCCAAAGTGATTTCATTTTAAATCTCATTTAAAGAATATTTCCAGCTGCACCTTTCCAGATGTTTTGGGAACCGTCCACTCCTTGATTTCCCCGGGGAATCAGTCGCCTTCTCCTCCCACAGAAGGTGATCCTGAAGTGGGTAAAACCGGCACACTTGTGTCCCCACCTGCTCGTCTTCCTTCTGCTTTCTTCCAAATTAAAACAGATTTGTGGCGTTTCCCTCCCAGTCTGAGCGGCCGTGGCTCTCTACAGACGGATGAAAAGGAGCCGGCGGTGCATCAGGAATCAGCAGAGATCTGCAGCTCTCTGCTCGCCGCTCTCTCTTCTTCTGCAGCATCCTCCCCACGCTGGAACAACAGCAGCCTCCGTGGCGGTGCAGCCAGCCAATAACCTGCAGCGGGCAATTAATTTTCCCCTCCACGATGCCTCTTTCCTCCTCCTCTGCTTCTCCCTCCCACCTGCTCTGTCCGCCCTCCCATCTTTCCTTTTTTTTCGTCTCTTCTTCTTATTGTTCTTCACCTGTTCATTTATCTCTCTGACATTCAACTCTTACTCAGCGTACATGCATGTAAACATTTTTCGTGTTGTCTTTGCGGTTAAAAGAACACCGAGCAGACTGTTATCTGCATGTGCATGCTGTTTGTCAGGAGGAATCCTCTTATCTTCAAAATGTCAACTTTAACAGTTTAAACCAGCAGGAACATTTGAGTTTTATACGGCCAGCTTCTTCCTCCTGCAGAGGACGGTCAATGTGTCAGACGAAAAAAATCACAGTAAAGAACACAGCAGGCATGTGTGGGGGGTTTCAGACCCACTGATAGCAGCCAGAATACACTAGTGTATTTATCCCATATTTACAATAAATCTTCTAGTTTAAACAGTTAAGCAGTCTGCAACCAAACACATCTGTAAGTAGAACTTATTTTCTTTATTATTCTTACTTTCTGTCCTACGTGTCTTAGTCCAGCAGACTCTGTGAAACACTCAGTTCATCTCCTGCATCTCAGTCTCTGACTGTCAGTACAGATGCCCCACCCACCTGCTCGTCAAACCCTCTGATGCTGAGGGGCAGCCAATCAGAAGAAAGTGGTCTTAAATGTGGGAGGATTTAAAACAGCTGATTTAGGACCGAGGATGATTTATGATTCAAAATGAAGACAACAGTACACCGATTACTGTGCACATACAAACACACCAGACAGACACGGGTATAAATTGGTTCCAGTCCAATAAACCAGTAACCCCATTAGCCTTAACAGAAGGCAATTTAATGGTATTAATTAATTCTCTGTAAAAAGTAATTCAGGTCATAATTTATGCACATAAACACCCAAAAAGACAAATGACACAGCAGCAGAAGTAGTCTGCATCAGTCTGATGACGTCCTCACTGATCACACCAACAGTTAGGTCAAGGCTCTCTACACTGTACATAGACAGAATTAGCAGTGGGGAGGAAGAACTCCCCTTTAGCAGGAACACACCTCCAGCAGCACCAGGCTCAGTGGGGCGCAGCCATCTGCCTTGTGGGCTGAAGGCAAGCAGAGGAGAGAAGAGGATGAAGTCCTGGGGAACAGCAGGGGATGAGCCTCGGCTCGGTTTATATTCTTCCCTGAGGTCAGATCATTTGTGAGAATAATATTAATTTCCAGTGTTTCTCTGGATCACATGTATGTTGGTGTCCCTGGTGTAGGCGTGTGCATGATGCTGGCACAGATGTAGCCCTGTGATCATCAGCCATTCACCGTCTTCTCCTCTCTATCTGCACAGCATAAGAAATCATTTAGTTCTGTGAGTCTCGAGGGATCTGTGTCATTAACGTGACACAAAAGCGGAGTTGGAGACTTTCTTGACTGATAACCTTGTTAGATGTGAGATAACACGTGTACACGGTTTCCCTTTGGTTTGGGGTTCGAGGTCTCTCATTCGTCCACCTTGTGCTTTATTGTGAAACACAGACTCTTGCTGCTGTTTGTCGTTCTGAGAGTTGCTGAAATCTATTTTCAGCTGAGATTTATCAGATTCTCCTTTACTCCCCTGATTATCCATGCCCTGCCTGAAGTGGCAGTTTGAGAAGAAATGATTGGGAGAAAGAAGCCAAGTCCATATTGTGCACATATTCCTGATTCCAAATGAATCCTCTGCAACACAAAACGTCCTCCGTTCAACTTCCTGATCACATTCCAGTTTATGATCCCGCTGCTTCTCTAATGCCACAAAGTTTAGATTTTTAGCAAAACTTCGAGCTTCTGCCCTTTGAGCTTAGTGAAATCATCACTTTTTTGTTGCTATTTTTAATGTTCCCGAGGCTTTTTTAAATAATTTCATCTCAGCTGCAGAGGAGGAATAAAAACCATGAAACCCGAATTTCTCAAGTCCTCAATCTCTCTCATTTTCTTCTGTCTTTGTCTTCATTTCCTTCCTCTCGTCTTTGTTACCACGGCAGCCTGCTTTCCTTTTACTGAGTGTGTGTGCGGTGAAAAAGAGAGAAACATGGTGACAGCAGAAGAAAGGAAGGAGAGAAACAGAAAGGGCAAAAGATAATGGCTCAGAGGGGGAGGGGCAGCAAACATTTCAACAATTTAACTACAGGATTGCAGTGTGTGTGTGTGTGTGTGTGTGTGTGTGTGTGTGTGTGTGTGTGTGTGTGTGTGTGTGTGTGTGTGTGTGTGTTAGGGTACGGCGACTAAATTGAATTAAACTGGATACATATAAATGTCTGCAGAGTTAATTTATAAGAAGATTAATTGGTTAGGAAACACACACACACACACACACACACACACACACACACACACACACACACACACACATAGAGTCATGAATTACTTTCATATTAACATGAAATGAAGATTACAAACTTGTGCCTCTCTGTTAATGTGAATCTGTTTTTAATGAGTCCTCATAAACACTGATAAACGTCACTGGCACCACGAGTCCTGCTATAACAGTGTGTGTGTGTGTGTGTGTGTGTGTGTGTGTGTGTGTGTGTGTGTGTGTGTGTGTGTGTGTGTGTGTGTGTGAGTGAACAATGAGCAGCACCATCGCTCGGAGGAATCACACTCTGATTTTATTATAGTGCCACAGCAACAGATATCGATTTCTAATGTATTTAATTACCAGGTGAAGCTGATCACACACGACACAGGTTACAGACAGCGTCCACCTGCTGTTGCCAGGCAACTGCAAAAACAGCCAATGTCCATCACCTCACAAAGCTAGCTAATGGAGTTGGATCATTTAAGAATGAGTATGTCATGTCATGACATCTGAATGCGATGGTAAACCTCTGGAGCACGTTGGCCTCGATGAACACAGCTGTTGTTTTGTTTTATTAAAGTGGGAAGATCACGGAGCAGTGTCTCCTGACCACCGCAGCACCAACCCAGCGAGACTCTAATAATCATGGTTAAATAATTACGAAGCAGACCATCGGCTGTTATTGCACTGCTGGTCATTTATTGATTGACCCAGCTAGAAACAACAGCCAATAATATTCTCACTCAGCTAATCAGGACATGTCTGTAGACTGTCGTCTGTCTGTCAGTCTGTTTTTTGTGTTTGCATTTGTGTGTCGTGGCTGAGTGGTTAAAGTGATGGCATCTCCAACCAGCTCAGAAAACTACCAAAAACCGCAGATTGGATTTGTTTAATCTATAGAAAGTACAGATTGTATAGAGGAAGTCCTTCTATAAGTAGGAAGTGGAACCCAGTTGAAAGGAGCTGGGGTGAACTGGGTTGCAAAGTGGCATGCAGATCCACAGGGACAGTATCCTGCCTCTGACGCAGCTTAAACAGTCCATCCTGCATGAGGTTTGGTTACTTGGTGTGAAGAAGGGTGCCAGCTGTGAGCTAGCACTACGCTCAATTTCAGGCCCTAACACTTGAGCTGTAATTAAGCCCCATGAGGCATTTTTGTTTTTGTTACTCAGCCAGTATTGGCAGGTCTGGTGGAACCGCCTCATTAAATCAATGCACCAACAATAATCTATATAAAAAAAGGTGTTTACTTTAACTGAGTTCCAAGCAATACAGGCCACGTGTATGGTTAATAATTAGCTTTTACAACTCTTGAAACTAATTTATGAATTTATGTCCTTTTTTGTGATGAAATGTAATAAAAAAGAAAAATCGATCATAACTAAGACCAGTGTTGAAGCAACATGTTTATCTACAGATGAAGCAGGGTTTCTGATCATTATTGAGCTTTACTCCTTCTACACTATCCATCAGCACCAATGGACAAACAACCTGTTTGTGCCTGAGTGAGAGTGTTGCATATCTGCTTCTTGCACTTGATGCATGTATCCTGTGTCTTCCTGCCCATCTTGGGCACACACACACTTTGCAGCCCTTCTTTGGGTTGTTACTGGACCCAGAACAAAATTTAGATTCAAATCCTTCCCCTCACATACAATCCGCCCCACCTTTTCTTAAAGACCTCATAATACCTTTTGACCAATGTTCCCTCTAAGCTGCGCGCGTGCGCAATTGCGCACTGCTTGCACGGTCTCTGCGCACAGTAAATATGCGTTGCGCACAAAAAAACAAATCTACCTGAATTTAAATTAAAGTTAAAAGTTTAACAATTCTGTTTTGCAGTGTTAGTCAGTGACTGGCTGCTCCCGTATGTGATCAGAACGATGCCACCTTATCACATAGTCCAGCCAATCACGCGATTCACATTCGTATATACGCAGCTAATCAACGTCGCTGACAGGCTATGACAGCGTCCTTATGTGCCGGTGTTTTAGCAAAGCGGCTGATGTGGAGTGAAGCCACGTTAACGACAACGTGTACAACCATTGGAGATGTGAGCAGGACAGACGGAACAACTGACGGACAAAGTGTGGACTTTATACCAGTTTTTAAATTGTGTTGATCGGCCACGTAAAACCAGAGTTATGATAAAAATATCTGCAATGTTTGGTTTCCTTATATTATATTTACTGAGGGAAGAAACGGTAAAAACGGCGTTTTATAAGGAAAACGCTCGAAAGCCTGTGAACAAAGACAACACACCCCGCCCTTTCCTATTGGTGGAAAAATGTACCATATCGACCAATCAAAAAATGATATGGCAACATGGCCTTTAAATGTTTAGGGAGGGGAAAGTTTTAGGAGTGACGGAGTGTTTGAGATGTGAGAGATTTGCGACGTTTAGCACAAATCTTGTGTAGTTAGTGTGTAGTGTAGTCAATAGTTTTGTTGTGTGTTATTCTTTGTAAGCTCCTTTGACTACAATGACCTGGATGACTGAGAACCTTCATAGACATGTTCTGTAAATAGTTTGAAATGTTTGTTTAAAAACGCCTTGGCTGCATTTTTAGGTAAACAGCTGCAAAAAACTTTGTTGTTTGCATAACTCAGTTACTTTTTTGAAGAAGTAACTATATAATTAACTGCCCAACATTGGTCATTATTTACTGTATTTTGCAGACAGAGTTACAGACTCTCTCCCAGACCACAGACTCATAATACAAGTCAGAGCTTTATTGAAAGAAATAAAGAAAGTTGTGTTTTCAAAATTGGAGTTCAAGTTATTTTTACTTCCAATAGTGTTAACATGCTGCACAGGTCATGAACAAGATTTTTTTTTTATTTTCATTGTCAGTGGGCTAAAGCAGTTAATTAAAAGTCGTCTAACATAAATGTAAATGCTGTAATTTGATTATTTTAATAAGCTGTAACTTGCATGGATTGGATGCTGGCGTGACCACAGTGCACACGTCTGCTGTCGCTCACAGTGGTCCAAGGGACGCTCAGGGAGTTGGTGTGCTCCCTCAGACACATGAAACATTAGAAGGAACATTAGAGGGAACATTAGAGGGAACATTAGAGGGAACATTGCTTTTGACCCGTCTTCTTCTCCCTGAGCCTGGCTGTGCTGGAGGTTTCTTCTTCCTGTTAAAGGTATTTTCCTTCCCACTGTCACCAAGTGCTGACTCATTGTTTGATTGTTGGGGTTTGATCTTTTTATTGAAGTGTCTCTACCTTACAATGTAAAGTGCCTGGATAGATAGATTTCAGATTTATGGGCAGCTGTGGCTCAGGCTGTAGTGCATACGTGCCAAAATGTTCTTGTGCAAGGCTTACATGTGTGTGTGTGTGTGTGTGTGTGTGTGTGTGTGTGTGTGTGTGTGTGTGTGTGTGTGTGTGTGTGTGTGTGAAAGAAATGAAAATAACTTCTTTATGTATAAAGTTGCCCTATAAAAAAGACCATTCATCATTTATTAGATTCCATGAAACACAGAACTGGGAAATTCTTTATCTTCTTCTTCATTTAATGATGGTGTCAAATGAGGAAGTTCTTAAAATACTGTTATAATTTATCCTCAGGGGGACATGAACGCCCGGGCACGATGTGATGGCAAACCATATATATATTTGACTTAAATTAAAGACGTCCAAAAACACACGTGCCAGATGCTTAGTTACACCATCTGGGAAGTTGTCCTTGGAAACGGTTTGGAAAAGGTCAGGCACTTTCAAAGAAAAATTGGCAGCTGATTGGATAAACCATCTGACTAACAGTGTCTATCATGGGCAAACTTCAGCCAATCAGATCAATGAACCATTGGACCTAGAGAGGAAAACCGAACCCTAGTCAGAGCATCCAGTGGGCATCAGTGGCATCATTACCCCAAATCCACAAATGGCACTAAATATGTTTCAAACTGGATGAACAAAGGAATCATTAGACTTTGATATTCCTGCGTACTTTCACTGCAGGTCATTAAACACATCACCTGCTGTAGAGTCTTTAAGAATGGACGTCGATTTCACTTTGTTTTCATTTTTATCATTTCATCATCTTAAAGGTCACTTTGTAGTGTGTGTGTGTGTGTGTGTGTGTGTGTGTGTGTGTGTGTGTGTGTGTGTGTGTGTGTGTGTGTGTTTATGGCTCCAGCCCTGTCCAGATGAAATACACAACACTGTCATAGCACTGAATCAATACACCTCCCCTCTCCTCATCTTCTCTTCCTTCTCCATCCTTTAACTCATCCTCGCTCCTCCTCTTCACCTCCTCTTGCTCTGCTCTCCTCCCCAATCCTTTCTTTCCTCTCCACCCTTTTTCAGATCCTTTGTTTTCTCTGCACAGCATCTCCTCTCACCTCCATCTGTCCACACTCCTCTCCCTCTCTTGCTGCTTCTCTGTCATCTCCCTTTTTCTGCATCCTCCTCTGCTCATCTGTCATCTTGTCCTGATTCCTAACCCTCTCTCCTTTCCTTCTATCCTGTAATCTCTCCTCTCCTCCTCCCGCCTTCCTCTGCCCCCCCTCCTGCTGACGGTGAGTCCTGTGAGAGCAGTTTATCAGCTCAACACAGTAATTACATCGACAGAGGGAGAGATGCCTCTGCAGTGTCTACAGTGTGTCACACCCACCCACCCACCAAACACGCGCACACACACACACACACACACACACACACACACACACACACACACACACACACACGCATGCACATCTCTTCAAACAACACTCTCTTGCTATTTTGAACTAGAAGGTTTCTGCACTTGCACACACTCACTATTCAAACACACACACACACAGAGTGGTTAGTGTGTATTTCTGCTGTTGTCTGAAACGCGATGGTGATGTGTGTGCTGAAGTGAGTCTGCTGCCCAAAAATCCATTTATCTCTGTCGCTTTAGCATAAACACTGTCTGCCTGTGGTTACGTGTGTGAGTTTGTCAAGTTCCTGAAAGGACCGAGCAGACATGGTACAGTGCACATGTATTAGTCTGTATTCACTTCAATCAGAAGTCATCTCAGTCCATTTCTGCAGTACTTTATAGTTTTTTAAGCTAATACACTATTTGTATCATCTATTCCCTTCCAGAATCATTTGGAGACACTGGAAGGAAAGATTTCATCCAACAGAAGCACTCGGGGCCGTCTGTGTCACGGGGGTGGAACGGACTCAGGCGCAGACTGAGGTAGCACAGTTCAACGACACTTTATTAATCACACTGGTGCACTATATACACGTGAAGGGGGGGGGAACACCAGGGTCCCGGGGATCACTTGGCTGGGGAGACACACTTCTTCGCACTCGCTCTGCTCCTCGTCCAAACAGTCTCCACACAAGCAGCTCAGCTCACTCTCCTACTCACGGGGTCCAGGGGTCACAAAAGGGCTGATCCAGGTAAACCTGTTTACACAGACGAGGGTAAGTCGAAGGCAAACACGGGAACAGTAGAATCGCAAGGAAGCCAGGCAATACTAACGAGAGTTACTCAATATTCCAGCGACGAACAGCTCAGAGCCCCAGCCTTAAGAGCCAGAGAACTGCAATCCGCTCGAGATCAGCTGCAGGTGCGTGGGCCAAGGGCAGGAGCCCAATCAGAGCTCCGCCCAGGCAGACAGGTAGGAGAGACAGAGTGAGAGAAAAACAACAAACACTTGTGGCCACACTGGGCTGGCCGGGGAGGCACAGGGACCATGACAGTCTGCCTGACTGCTTGGAGGGACGGAGGAGACGGTGCAGGGAGAGAAGCACCGATCTGCTCAGGCAAACTCTTCTGATCAACTCTGAAGTTAAATCTCAAAATGAGTGCGAGAAGAGCTTTATAGATATTTTCTGTTGTACTTTCAAAAACTAAAGAAAACACACGTAACGCTGCAGCCAAGTCCCAAGTCCTGTCTCCTAAAGAAATAAGATTCTAGTAATCAGCACTCACAAAAACATAAAGCAAATAATGGAAACAAGGAGGACTCGAAGCTGTTGAGCTGGGCTCTTCCTTCATGTCTAAGCTTTGATAGTACGAGATGCTAAAATCAGTCAAAATCAGAAAGATGAGAACAGAATCTGCGTCTAAAAGCCGCCAAAAGGAGTCTTTAACATTATAGACGGACTAAACAATTCTTCAGAGAGGGCCTTTCTCTCACTGGATGCTGAAAAAGCATTCGATAGGGTCGAGTGGCCTTGTCTTTTTGATGTTCTGACTAGATTTGGTTATGGAGATGTGTTTCGAAGATGGATACAATTATTACACTCAAATCCAACTGCTGAAATTTTGACAAACAAAAATATCTCTAAACCAATAAGGGTGAAACGGGGATGTCCACAAGGCTCACCGATAAGCCCACTGTTGTTTATATTAGCTATGGAACCCTTTGCTATAGCCGTACATTCGAGTTTATCATTGACAGGAATTATGGTAAATGAAGTAGAACATAGGATTTCGTTGTACACAGACGATGTAATAGTATATCTCTCTAAAATAACACAATCTATACCTGCTCTGCTTAGATTGATAGGGGAGTTTGGTCAAATATCAGGGTATGTCATTAACAAATCTAAATCATCCGTTTTATTACTAAATGAAGAAGAAAGGAAAAACCCACCCATAGTAACATCTCATTTTAAGACAGTAAAGGACTTTATGTACTTAGGAATAATGATTTCGCCCAAATTAAGTGAGATCGTGGAAAATAACTATGAAAGACTTTCTAAAGAAATAACAGAGATAGTGGACAGATGCATGTCTCTACCAGTTTCTTTGATTGGTCGGATTAATATATACAAAATGAGTATACTGCCAAAGGTGCTTTATGTGTATCGGAACATCCCCCTGTCGCCTCCTGTTGATTGGTTTAGCAGGATCAAAAAGCTTGTTCTCAGTTTTCTATGGAAAAATAGGAGACCAAGGATAAGATTATCATTGTTGCATCTACCATACGACAAGGGTGGTGTCATGTGTCCAAATATTGAGTGGTATTACTGGGCATGTCAAATCAGGTCTATAAGATACTATTTTGACTTAAATAACGCCCCGCAATGGTCAGAGATGGAAAGTATTAATTTGCATCCACCTTTACCTTTATATTTTTAATATTATATATTTTCAATTAAAGGACTCCAAAAAATCCAAGATTTGTATGCAGCAGATTCTCAAGATATGTCCTTTGATATTCTTAGACATAAATATAATATAGATAGAAAGCAATTTTTCAAATATCTCCAAATTAGAAGTTACATTCGAGCAAATCAAAATAATACCTGCACCAAACCACCAAAATCAGAATTAGAAGACATAATAAGCAAAAGCAGTTCAAAAAAAGGGGCAATATCAGAAATATATAAATTGATTAGGTCCAAAACATCTGACAATTCTTTGGGAAGGTTGAACGGCTGGAAAAATGATTTAAAGAAGGACATATCCATGGAAAAATGGGCATTGGTTTGCGCAAAAGCTCATAAACAAACTATTAATTCTAGACTAAGGTTGTTGCAATACAGGGAGTGCAGAATTATTAGGCAAGTTGTATTTCTGAGGAATAATTTTATTATTGAACAACAACCATGTTCTCAATGAACCCAAAAAACTCATTAATATCAAAGCTGAATGTGTTTGGAAGTAGTTTTTAGTTTGTTTTTAGTTTTAGCTATTTTAGGGGGATATCTGTGTGTGCAGGTGACTATTACTGTGCATAATTATTAGGCAACTTAACAAAAAACAAATATATACCCATTTCAATTATTTATTTTTACCAGTGAAACCAATATAACATCTCCATATTCACAAATATACATTTCTGACATTCAAAAACAAAACAAAAACAAATCAGCGACCAATATAGCCACCTTTCTTTGCAAGGACACTCAAAAGCCTGCCATCCATGGATTCTGTCAGTGTTTTGATCTGTTCACCATCAACATTGCGTGCAGCAGCAACCACAGCCTCCCAGACACTGTTCAGAGAGGTGTACTGTTTTCCCTCCTTGTAAATCTCACATTTGATGATGGACCACAGGTTCTCAATGGGGTTCAGATCAGGTGAACAAGGAGGCCATGTCATTAGTTTTTCTTCTTTTATACCCTTTCTTGCCAGCCACGCTGTGGAGTACTTGGACGCGTGTGATGGAGCATTGTCCTGCATGAAAATCATGTTTTTCTTGAAGGATGCAGACTTCTTCCTGTACCACTGCTTGAAGAAGGTGTCTTCCAGAAACTGGCAGTAGGACTGGGAGTTGAGCTTGACTCCATCCTTAACCCGAAAAGGCCCCACAAGCTCATCTTTGATGATACCAGCCCAAACCAGTACTCCACCTCCACCTTGCTGGCGTCTGAGTGGGACTGGAGCTCTCTGCCCTTTACCAATCCAGCCACGGGCCCATCCATCTGGCCCATCAAGACTCACTCTCATTTCATCAGTCCATAAAACCTTAGAAAAACCAGTCTTGAGATATTTCTTGGCCCAGTCTTGACGTTTCAGCTTGTGTGTCTTGTTCAGTGGTGGTCGTCTTTCAGCCTTTCTTACCTTGGCCATGTCTCTGAGTATTGCACACCTTGTGCTTTTGGGCACTCCAGTGATGTTGCAGCTCTGAAATATGGCCAAACTGGTGGCAAGTGGCATCTTGGCAGCTGCACGCTTGACTTTTCTCAGTTCATGGGCAGTTATTTTGCGCCTTGGTTTTTCCACACGCTTCTTGCGACCCTGTTGACTATTTTGAATGAAACGCTTGATTGTTCGATGATCACGCTTCAGAAGCTTTGCAATTTTGAGACTGCTGCATCCCTCTGCAAGATATCTCACTATTTTTGACTTTTCTGAGCCTGTCAAGTCCTTCTTTTGACCCGTTTTGCCAAAGGAAAGGACGTTGCCTAATAATTATGCACACCTGATATAAGGTGTTGATGTCATTAGACCACACCCCTTCTCATTACAGAGATGCACATCACCTAATATGCTTAATTGGTAGTAGGCTTTCGAGCCTATACAGCTTGGAGTAAGACAACATGCATGAAGAGGATGATGTGGACAAAATACTCATTTGCCTAATAATTCTGCACTCCCTGTACAAATGGTTAATGCGAATATATGTTACTCCGGAAAAATTGAATAAGTACAACTCTAATATTCCAGACACTTGTAATAAATGTAATGAAGATAAAGGTAACTTTTGGCATTGTATTTGGGATTGCAGGAAGATAGGCTCTTTTTGGGTTGCAGTAACACAAACTATGAAACAAATATTATCCAAAGAGGTTGTTTTGGATCCTGGCTTCCTTGTTCTGGGATTGTACCCAGAAAACATGAGGTACACAAAAAGTGACAGAATGTTTATTGATATGGGTTTGTTACAAGCAAAAAGATTAATCGCACTAAAATGGAAAAGAACAAGGGAACCGACTATCACACAGTGGATAAAACAAATGATGGTGGCTTTGCCATTGGAGCGGATAACATGTATACTGAAAAGGAAATTGGATGTTTTTGAGAAGGTGTGGAGAACATTTGTGAATTTTGTAGAAGGATTTGTATTATCTGAGGAGGACGAGGACTGAGGGCAATGACATTTGATTTGGGATAATGATAAATTTAGGCCTTTAACGGAGTGATAAATCTGATGACTTTTTTGTTTTCTTTTTGCTGTCTGAGAGGAGTGTATGTTCATGTAGTATTTAGAATGTTGGACTGTTTGTAAGTCATTAAAATGTAAAAAAATAATAAAGATATTGTTGGGGGGAAAAAAGCCGCCAAAATACTTTTTTTCTCTTTTTTCTCAGTCAGAAAAAGACTTTCTAAATGTTCAAAGCTCGGTCCTTTGTTGGTCTTTAAAGATTCAATATTTGGTCTCTGTAATCTTTGTTTGTATTTATTGACATTATTTCTTGTGTTCATACATTTTCGAGTCTCCGGTGTTTCCTCGTTTTGTGATCCTTTGCGTTGTCTCGTCTTCCTTGTTTCCACTTCCCATTTTATTTTTAGTCATTGCTCTTCCTCGTGTGTTACCTGTGCATTTACTTCCTGCCTTCGTCTTCCATGATTGTTTCCATCTGTTGCTTGTCTGTGTCAGAGCTCCTTCCTTTAACCCCCCTCAGCAGTTTCATTTGTGTCTAATCAGCTTCTATTTGCTGTCTGTTGTCAGATTGTGTGTTTTGCCTCCGTGAGTCTGTTCTTCATCCCTCGTGTTCTGTTCGCTTTGTTTGTATTTTTATCTCTCTCATGTTCTCTGTTTTTTTCCTCTCTTCTGCTAAAGTGCATATAAAATATATTATTAGGCTTCTTATGCAAATCAAATCAAAATAACACCAATGATGTGTGTGTGTGTGTGTGTGTGTGTGTGTGTGTGTGTGTGTGTGTGTGTGTGTGTGTGTGTGTGTGTGTGTGTGCAGGGAGGGATGCAGACATAGTAAGTGGCAGTCGAGGGATGAATTAGTGTGTTTGTGTGAGCAGCAGCAGCACCTACAGCCTGTAATCTTCACAAGCTGACAGACTGAAAGCCTCAACAGTCTCCAGAAGGTTAAAGGTGACACAAACACACACAGTATCATCATCGATTACACGCACAGACTACATACTGTACCAACACACACACACACACACACAAGCACAGTGCCCCCCCCCCCACTGTGCTTGACAGGGTGACAGTTCAACAGCAGCAGATTGGAAGATCTGCCATAAAATCACACTGAGAGAGAGAGAGGGAGGGAGAGACGGCGGCTGCTGACAAGCAAGACCAGGAGAGGAGACGAGGAGAGAAGATGACGAGGACGGAGGAGAGCTCGCTCCCCAGAAGACCTAAAACAAAATCATGAGCGTTACGACACAATTATCCGACACAGGTTATGTAAGCAGCAGTGAAAGAAACTGCAGCCACACGACCTGAGACGCTGTTTGATTGACGAGGCACGGAAATTCACTGTGCAGCTGCTTTGACAGGTTCCTACAAGCAGGAGGACTGTTGGAAGGAAAAAGAGAGAATAATTTAGAGAAGAGGAGAGGTCAGGAAGGAGAGGCAGCGAAGAGGAACGCAAGGAAGAGAGGGGAGGAGAAAATAAGAGGAGAGGAGATGGTTGAAATCATTTGACAGGGATCTCGGTGAAGAGGGGGTTAGAGGGAGGAGATGAAGTGATTATGGGCTGGAAAAAGGAAAGGAGCAAAGAAGGAAGGAATGAGAAAAATAATGGAAACGCAGACGCAGAACGGGAGGCCTTCATGTCTCCCCACACTGTCATTTTATTTATTTTATTTATCCAGTTATAGTTCACCTTTTTCAATAAAGATTCAATCAGATTTCTCTTATATGCTCACCTTTTAATCAGTTCAATTAATCTGTGGGATTGACTTTCAAAATAAAATACCCGTGGAGTATTTCAATTATTCAAAAACAAAAGATAAAGTGAAATATTAATGAAAACAAAAGTAAATGACTTTTCTCTCCCAGCTGAGGCGCAATGTTTGTTTCCTACATTTAAATGTGCTGCACACTTCTTTAACTCTGAACTCGGGTTTAGTGTTAGTGTGTTAGTGTGTTAGCTGCATGCAAGCAGACCGAGTCACACAAATATGGAGCTTCGTTCTCTTAACGCATCAGAACTGAGGGTTATTTTTATTTATCAGTAATTATAGTTTTGGTGAAAATTGCACTTTTTTGTCTGTTTTCTGTGTTACGTGGACAATGTTCAGGTTAGACTTTTCTCACACGGAAACCAAAAAGCGAGTTGTGATTCTGCACAAAGTGACTCGTTGTGTTGGCGATGTGACACGTCATGATGCCAGGCTGCAAACACTTCAGTCCTGATGGATTTTTTTCCTGATAAAATCGATCAGCTCTGCACTCAGAAGGAAACAAATGGGGTGTTTTTCAAAGAGGTGTGATCGCTCTATTCAGGTCGAGAGGGGGAAAAAATCTATTCTCTGTGAGCTCATAATGAATTTTAGAGAGCGAGTCGATGAGCTTTAAGGCTGAAGGAGTAAATCTTGTTAATTGTCCTCCTGGTATCTGAGATCTATATTAAAGGGAGGTCACGGGGAGCACAGAGAGGGGGTTTTAGTACCAACACAGGAATGGACTCAGAGTAAAAGACGTGTTAACGGGAACAATCCTAAAGAAAAGGCTTTCTAAATAAAAACCATGAAGTGAAATAATGAGGAGAAAGTCAGAGGATGCACTGAGAATATAACTCTGTCTGACCTGCTGTGAGGACTTCAAGGTTCTATCTGTGGATTACTTTTTTTATTTGCTTGGTCTTCATTTTTGCATTTGCTTCCAAAAGTATTCACTCAACCATTCAAATCATTGAAATCAGGTGTTCCCGTCACTCCCACAGGTGTTGTGAAAGAATGCGACGCTGTGAGGAGCAGAGATGGGCAGTAACGCGTAACGCGTTACTGTAATCCGATTACTTTTTTCCAAGTAATGAGTAAAGTAAGGGATTACTATTGCAAAAACGGTAATTAGATTACCGTTAGATCTATCGCTTTATCACCTCTTCAGGTTGTAAATCGTGTTTTTAAAAAGTAACTAAGTAACTAAGTAATTAATTACTTTTGAAAATAAGTAATCAGTAAAGTAACGGGATTACATTTTTGGGGAAGTTATCAGTAATTAGTTACTGATTACTTTTTTCAAGTAACTTGACCAACACTGGTGAGGAGTTCAGAGTATCTCAGCGTGGAACTGTCACAGGATGCCCAGTCATGAAATTTCCACAATACTAAATATTCCACAGACACCTGTGGTTTTAGAATTCATTCAGTATAATAACACTGTGAGACTAATTGGGACCAACAGCAACTCAGTGGCAAAGTCAAATCACAGAGCAGGGTGAGCAGATGCTGAGACACAGAGTGTGCAGAGGTCGCCAGCTTCCTGCAGTCAGTCACCACAGACCTCCAAACTTCATGTGACTGTCAGATTAGCTGGAGAACAGCGCATAGAGAGCTTCATGGAGCGGGTTTCCATCGCTGAGCAGCTGCATCCAAGCTTTACATCACCAAGTGCAAAGCTTCAGGTGAAGAGGTGTAGAGCAGTGGAGACAGGCCACGCCTTCTTGTCCAGCATCAGGTCTGACCTCACAACTGTTCTTCTGGAGGAATGGTGGAAATTCCCATAAAACTCCTAAAGCTGAAGCTCAGAAGAGCTGAAGCTGTTATAGCTGCAAAGGCTCAACATCATATTAAACCTTATGGATTAATCCACGTGACGTTCACTCTTTTGGCAGCACAGTGCGAGGCCTACACTGCAGAGCCGTGTCATATGTTGTGCTGATGTGTTTTTAATAGATGCTGGTTGATACCAGACTTGGACATATTCACTGTTGGTCATCCTGGAGCATATTTAATATTTTTCAATATTCTTAGTTTTTCACACAGAGCATGATTTTCCATTATGATCAAAAACATGCAGATGTGCGTGCTGCAGCAGCCTTTCTGATGATGAAAGAGTTCATTATCCTGCTGGACAGAACACCCAGCCTGCCGATGGTTTAACCTGCAGGTTAATGTGTCATGGTCCTGGGTCGGTGACCCAGCGCTTTTAGTTATCATTTTCTAGTTTATGATGATGATGATTATTATTGTTAGAGTTCTGTGTGTTATATTTGGTCTGCCTTTGAGTCTGTCTCTGTCTATGGTGTCACCCCATCTGTTTGTGAATCTGTCTGTTTAGTTCAATGTCTTGTCTGGTTCCATGTGTCTGAGTTTCCTGTTTTATTGTGAAGGTTTGTGTCATATGTGAGTGTGCTCAGTTTACGTTTCCCCTGTCTCGTCAGCTGTGATTTCTCCCAGGTGTGTTCCCCTCCTGTCTCTCATCCCTTGATTACTGCCGTCTGTGTATTTAAGCCCTGTGTTTCTCTGTGTCAGTGTCGCGTCGTACCCTCAACTAGCTGTGTGTTCTGCTTCTATGTTCCTAGTGTTTGGTCTCCTGCTCCAGTTTAGTGTTTCTTTCCAGTGTTTCAGTCCTTGGTTCCTCTGTTCTGACTTTTGGTTTTCTTTTGGTGAGTTTAGTTTGTACGAGGTTTTTCCCAGCAATAAAGCTGCGCCTTAAGTTTCACTTCCGTGTCTGAGTTCTGCATTTTGGGTCCACCACTCCTGCTTGCCTGCCACACAGCGATTCATGACAGAACGACGCGACCAGTATGGATCCAGCAGACTCACTGAGGAAGCGCAGCTCAGCCTTTGACGGGACCCGGCTAGCGTTTGGAGGGCCTCCGTGCTGCCGTTCCTCACTAGCTGCTTACCCTTCGGTCCACTCACCTGCTTCCTTCCCCCGGATGCCCCGGTCTCACAGAAAACGCTCCCGCCGGTCCCGGGAGGATTACTATGAGGCCGCGAGCAACCAGCTTACACCAGCTCAAGCTTTCTACAAGATGTTAGGGATCATTATAGTGCCACCCGACTCACCCAGCGTTTCCACTTCACAGCAGGAGCAGCCACAGCCGAGTCATTCCTTGTCACATTCTGCCAGTGCTGCTTCCTCTTCTACTTGGAAGCGGCGAACGTGCCGCCAGCACTCACGGCTCCGGCAGGAGCCTGGGACTCTTCTCGACCAACCGCCTAGGGTGAGTGACAAAGTCCCCCTACATTCGCCTTCTGTGTCGAGGGATAAACGTACCGTTTCCCCCAAGGCCGCTAACGTCAGCTTCATGAACTCTAGATTTTCTGTTCCTCCTGTTCCAGAAAATGACAGTATTCATTTTGAGAGCGATCGTTTCCACTTTGGTTCAAAAGACTGTGCTTCTGATGCTCCTTCGGACCCAGGAGTTAAGACTGTTTCATCTGGAACTGTTTATTCTGGGGCTATGTCAGCTCTGTTAGCCGCCCGGCCCGAAGCTCTGTTAGCCGCCCGGCCCGAAGCTCTGTTAGCCGCCCGGCCCGAAGCTCTGTTAGCCGCCCGGCCCGAAGCTCTGTTAGCCGCCCGGCCCGAAGCTCAGTCGCCACCTCCACCACATTCAGCCTCGCTTCCCATAGCACAGTCACATCCACAGCCTGACTTACTACAAACCTTATTTCAATCCTTAGCCCAGTCAATAGCTCAGTTGGTAGAGGACTCATCAGCCTTATCGTCAGCTCGGTTTCCAACTTCACAACCATCATTTTCCCGACCTTTTCTTCAGTTGCCCTCAGCTCAGCCACCTATACAGCCATCATCTTCACCTACACCTCCGGTACAGCAAGCTATGTCTATCCAA
Source organism: Rhamphochromis longiceps (assembly GCF_057381845.1). Lineage (NCBI taxonomy): Eukaryota > Metazoa > Chordata > Actinopteri > Cichliformes > Cichlidae > Rhamphochromis > Rhamphochromis longiceps. Next base: position 37,531,991 of record NC_140576.1, on the reverse strand, counting down.
CCCTTACAGAACTGTTCCACAACCTTGAATCCTAATCAGAGAGACAAACCAAACAATATTGTTATCAGTCCTCAAAAGCTGGCCAGTTCTGAGACTGAGATTCACTCCAGGGCCTCCCCAGAGGCTGGGTTTCAGCCCCCAGCAGACTCTGGACCCCTGGCGGTTAAGAAGCCAGCTGAGGACCGCACCCGGCCGTTGCTGCCTGAGCAGACTCAATGCTCTGTGCAGCTGCAGTCTGCCATGTGTTTGCCAGAGGCCCGTGTGCCTGCTGGTCCTGTTGCGTTCCTGCCAGAGGCCCGTGTGCCTGCTGGTCCTGTTGCGTTCCTGCCAGAGGTCTCCGCGTGCCTGCTGGTCCTGTTGCGTTCCTGCCAGAGGTCTCCGCACCTGCTGGTTCTGTTCTGTGTGTGCCGGGGGCTCCAGTGCCCACTGGTTCTGAGACTGTTTTTGCTGGGGGGCCCGAGGAGCCCGTCCAGCCATCTGCCTCGTCAGCTGGGGGGCCCGAGGAGCCCGTCCAGCCTCCTTTCTCGTCAGCTGGGGGGCCCGAGGAGCCCATCCAGCCTCCAGCTGCTCCACCAGCAGCCTCATCCACGCTTGCAGCAGCAGTTTCATCCATGCCGCCACCTGCTGCAGCGCCTCCGTCTGCATCCTCCACGCCGTTGCCTGGCCCGGCCTCTGCTGCATCCTCCACGCCGTCGCCTGGTCCGGATTCAGCATCCTCAGCATCGCCTGGTCCAGCGCATGCTTCGGCTTCATCCGCTTCACCTGGTCCGGCCCCCGCGTCTTCATCCTCGCCTGGTCCGGCCCCCGCGTCTTCATCCTCGCCTGGTCCGGCCCCCGCGTCTTCATCCTCGCCTGGTCCGGCCCCCGCGTCTTCATCAGCTGCTTTGCCTGGTCCGGCCTCAGCTTGCGCCTGCTTCAGCTGCTTTGCCTGGTCCGGCCTCAGCTTGCGCCTGCTTCAGCTGCTTTGCCTGGTCCGGCCTCAGCTTGCGCCTGCTTCAGCTGCTTTGCCTGGTCCGGCCTCAGCTTGCGCCTCGTCTGGTCCGGCCTCAGCTTGCGCCTCGCCTGGGGCTGCAGGGGCCACGCCGCCTTCAGGTCCCCTACTACCACCTCCACATCGTCGGTCATCTGCCAGGCCGCTTGTTGGGCATCTCCGCCACCGTGGACGCCCTCCTGAACGCCGCCACTGCCTTCCGCGTGGCCGGCCTCCGGACTTGTTTCCACGCCGCCGTTGCCGTCCGCACGGTCGGCCCCCAGAACTGTTTCCACGCCGCCGTTGCCGTCCGCACGGTCGGCCCCCAGAACTGTTTCCACGCCGCCGTTGCCGTCCGCACGGTCGGCCCCCAGAACTGTTTCCACGCCGCCGTTGCCGTCCGCACGGTCGGCCCCCAGAACTGTTTCCACGCCGCCGTTGCCGTCCGCACGGTCGGCCCCCAGAACTGTTTCTACGCCGTTGCCGTCCGCACGGTCGGCCCCCAGAACTGTTTCTACGCCGTTGCCGTCCGCACGGTCAGCCCCCAGAACTGTTTCCACGCCACTGCCTACTGCGTGGCCGGCATCCGGACCTGCCCCGTTGCCATTCGCATGGTCGGCCTCCTGAACTTGACCATCTGGGCCTTTTTGGACTCTGTCCCTCCGTCCTGGGCCCCCTCCGCCCGCCCTGGTCGGGTTGTTTTCTGTTTTGTTTTGGTCCGTTTTTTCGTTTCTGCTGGGCTGTCTGGTGCCAGCCCTTGAGGGGGGGGGGGGGGTACTGTCATGGTCCTGGGTCGGTGACCCAGCGCTTTTAGTTATCATTTTCTAGTTTATGATGATGATGATTATTATTGTTAGAGTTCTGTGTGTTATATTTGGTCTGCCTTTGAGTCTGTCTCTGTCTATGGTGTCACCCCATCTGTTTGTGAATCTGTCTGTTTAGTTCAATGTCTTGTCTGGTTCCATGTGTCTGAGTTTCCTGTTTTATTGTGAAGGTTTGTGTCATATGTGAGTGTGCTCAGTTTACGTTTCCCCTGTCTCGTCAGCTGTGATTTCTCCCAGGTGTGTTCCCCTCCTGTCTCTCATCCCTTGATTACTGCCGTCTGTGTATTTAAGCCCTGTGTTTCTCTGTGTCAGTGTCGCGTCGTACCCTCAACTAGCTGTGTGTTCTGCTTCTATGTTCCTAGTGTTTGGTCTCCTGCTCCAGTTTAGTGTTTCTTTCCAGTGTTTCAGTCCTTGGTTCCTCTGTTCTGACTTTTGGTTTTCTTTTGGTGAGTTTAGTTTGTACGAGGTTTTTCCCAGCAATAAAGCTGCGCCTTAAGTTTCACTTCCGTGTCTGAGTTCTGCATTTTGGGTCCACCACTCCTGCTTGCCTGCCACACAGCGATTCATGACATAATGAGTGTGTGATCAAACAGCGACCGCACTGATTGATGCTCTATCACACCTGAGCACAGAGAGAGCTGAATGTCACCATGTGGTTCTAAAATAACTGAACACACTTTTATTCAGTTTTAGAAAGTGGCTCGCTGAGGCCGGCTCCTCCTGTTTATTCAATAAAAATGTTTTGAACACGTATTTCAGTCGGTTTCAGAGCAGTTAAACCAACATTTTCATGGACAGGTAAAAAAAAAAAACAGCAACACAAGCAAAATTTAAAAACATTTTTTTCAGATTGTAAAAAATCCAAAATGTTCTCTGCAGCATAACAGAGCAGATTTGCTGCAGAGTTAATGCTGAATTTGTCTTTTATTAAATTAATTAAAATGTCATGTTTTCCCTCATGTGTGCTATTACTGTTGACGTGTCCTTGAGCAAGATATAAAAAATGGCCCCCAGTGCGTCCATTAATGTATGAATACGTCACACAGCTCATAGGAGGAGCAGAAACTGCCTCACTGTAGGAGCCACCCTCCAGTGGTCATCGAGGGAACTGCAGGTTTTGGTTTTCCACAGCATTTTAAGCTCTGACGGTTGCTGCTTGATTTTATATTCCAGGTTAACTCATCAAAACCAGCCATGGAAAAAGAAAAAGAAAATAATTGTGGCCTATTGAACATTAAAACAGACAAAAGAATTCATTTAATCGTCTCCACATCCTCTGATATTCTCCTAATCTGCTCTTAATTTGCTGTACGGCCTCATTAAGCCCCTCTGAGTTCTTCATTCTGTCTTATTCATATATTTTTCTACTTATAAGAAGTCATTTCCTTGATAACATCTTGAACGTGATCATAATTAATGTATTTCTTTTTGAACAAATTCATCACATGACATCTTTCAGCTCCTCGCTGTTTCCATATATTCGATGAGTTCTATTTTCATCTGTGTTGCTCTTTCTTCAGCTCGGTGAAGACAGTTGGTGCTCTGGCCTTCGTCTCAGCTGTCCTCTGAAACCAGCAACAGCACAGCGGGACCTGGAGACGCCGTGGACTGAATGTGTGGATGTTTCAGTGGCGCTTTCATGCTGCCGTCGTCTCGCAGAAAGACTCACATCATCGATTTGACCGGTTGTGTCCACCCTGCTGTGAGAGGGAGGCTACATTAACTGATCAGCAGGGACCACGAGAGGCCGGAGGAGGTCAAACTGGTCAATAGCTTCGACCTCTCCCTCTCTGTCACAAGGAATTTTAATTTACATCACATTCACTGGGCCTGACGGTGTGTGCAGAGGAAAGGTCACCGTTTGATTCCAATCAAGAGCTGAGAGATGTGCTCAGAAATATGATCGCACATTTTTGAACACTTAAACTGCTTACTGCAGTTTAAGCACTGTAGATTAAAAAGAAAAGAAATAACTGCAGCAACACAATAAAAGTTGGAAAAAACATTGACTGTATATAAAAGACAGCATGGCCATAGCAACGTCCACATTTGAAGCATTTGAAGCAGAGGGAACAGAATTTATTCCATTTGACAGACTAGTTACACAATATGGGATCAACAAGACAAGATTTTTAGAATATCAACAAATTAAATCCATAGTAAAAAAGAAATTTAACCTCAGTCAAGTTGAATTACAAACACCACCAAGTGCGGCACATTTTCTTACTCTTAAATCCCCCAAATTATTATCTAAAATATACAGAACACTTTCTAAATTAGATGAATCAATATCACTTCCTATTGCAAAATGGGAAGCAGATTTATCAGTCAGCTTAGACCAAAACTTCTGGTCTCAGATTTGCTTAAAAACCTTTAAATTAATTAAAAATCCCAGTCTGCAATTAATACAATACAAAATACTACATAGAGTGCACTATACAGGTCATCGGATGTTCAAGATGGGCTTTACATCTTCCAACAACTGCTCACACTGTCAAGGCAATACACCAGACAATTACATCCACGCTCTTTGGTTCTGTCCACCAGTGCAAAAGTTTTGGCGCGAGATATGTGAAGACTTATCGAAGTGTCTGAAATGTAACATTCCAACTTCCCCCTTAGTGTGTTTGTTGGGCAGCTTAGATAATGTCACTTCAGAAAAGAATATCGCCCATATGGTTTTCACTGCCCTATGCATAGCCAAGAAAACAGTCCTCATGAACTGGAAAAATAAAAATAATCTTAATTCTAACCAATATAGAAATTATCTATTAGATTACATTAGTCTTGATACAGCCTCTGCCACCACATCAGATCAATTGCTCTGGGCTCCTTTGATCAGCTCCATCACCTAGTGGGGGTGGGGGGTCATAGTTTGGTCCCGCCTTCACTGTTGTGATTGGTGTGGGGGTAGGGACAGGCTTAGGGCGTCGGGGGGTTCACCGGAGGCATCTTCCTTGGGGGGCTCAACCCGGGGTAGCGGTCATGTCCGGTTGGGGGCTCTGTTGGCTCTCCGGTGACGGTTTCCTCGTGGCTGCGTGCAGCGGGGCTAGGGGAGGGTCTGTGCTGACGGACGTGGGTTACTGACCTGGTAGCCTGGCTGGCCCTGGGTGGGTCCGGGATGGGCGTGGGGTTCTGGGGGTGCTCCGTCTCTGGGCGGGGGCCCGGGCCGGGCCTTGGGGGCTTGGGTCCTGGTTGGTGTGTTGCCGGGGTTGTGGGCGGGTGGGTGCATGGGGGCCCAGCCCTGGAGCAGGGTGCCGCTGGTGCGTCAAGCCACCTGGGGGGCTCTTCAACTGGTGGGGGAGATTGTCACATCTTGCAGGAGCTTTCCTCTCTTCAGGAACTCTCTCTGCAGGAGGGGGAGATACAGGAGAGGTGGAGGAAGATCTCAGCCTGGGTGTTTATTGTCTTATGTAGTCTGGAAGATGAGTGGATGGTGGGGTGGGTGCAGTTTTCTCTGTGGTGGGGTTGGGTGGACTGTCCCGGGCTCTGTGGGGCCGGGGGGCGCTGCTGCACTGGGCCCCGGTCTGGATGGGCCTGGGCCCCCTTTCCCTGGCGGGTCGCGGAGTATGGGGGTGCCTACTGGGGTCAGCGGGGGAGCTGGCCCCAGGGAGGGGTTACCTGCCCCTCCCTTCCTTCCCTCCCCATCTCCAGCTGCCTCCCTCTTCCCGCTCCACCACAACCACCCACACATGCAGGACCTTGGAGTAGGGGTATGTCACCAGGGTGCAGAGGAGGCTACCCCCCCCTCTGTCCCCTTCTGGCTGCCTCTGCCTCAATTTTATCCCACAACTTAGACATTCACATTACTCACACTCTCATTACACATACATATAGGATCTTGGGGGTGGGCACGATACACGGAGTCCAAAGTACCATCAGGGTGTACACCCCACCCCTGGCATCGTTGCCCACCTCTCAATTTTAAATACACGTAGACATTGAGGGCTAGCAGGAGGGACCATGCGCTTACCTGCTGCTCTCTGGCAGGTAGCTCCATGCCCTCCTGGGTTTTAAATGCACCTTAGAACACACATGCATCAACACTACAATGAGCGGGTGGAGGGAGGTTTGGAGTCTTCTCCCACCCCCGTTCTCTGCGGCCTGCTGGAGCGGGAGGGCTAGGAGGAGTTGGCCGTCCGACTGCGGTCTGGGGTGTGGGGCCTCCCTGCTGCTACGGAGTCGGGGCGGTCTGCCTCTCCCCACCGCAGGGAAAAGGGTAACACCACCTGGGTCTGGGTGCAGTTCCCCCCTCCAGGGGCAAGGGTACCTAGACCCGGTTTGTAGAGTACGCTTGGGGAGTGTGATCGTGTGTACAGCGTCTCTTTATGTCTGTCTCCACGTTGGTTGAGTGTGGAGTAAGTGCATATGAGAGCATGGGGGGGGGGAATGGATGTTTGTGTCTGTGTGTGCCTGTATGTCTGTGTCTATATGTCAGGTTGGGTATCAGACGCCACGTCTCTGGGGACATCTCAGGCCCTCCAAGGTTTGGAGGCCTATCTCCCCCTACCACCACTTCCCCTGCCGGTGGCGGACTCCCTCAGGTGTCGGTGCGTTGGTGGTTCTTTGTGTCTGGGGGTGGGCGTCCAGGTACACACCGGCTCACTCCTTGGCGGCCGCTTATCGGGGCCTGGAGCCTGGGGCTCGCTTGGGCCCCTTCGGAGGTGGTGTGCCCCCGGCCTCTCGGCCTGGGGCTCGGTCACTCGGGCACAGCTGGGGGCCGGCGGAGCTCACGGGCGCGTCACTGCAACTCCCCCTGGCTTCTGCTCCGCGGCTGCTGAGTGAGCCCTCATCTGGGACTCAGCTCTTTCTGGGACAGTGGCGCAGCTGCCCCTCTGTTGGTCTTCCATGGTCTCTTGTGTTCTGGGGGCCTCTGGATGTCTGGAGTTTTGATCTCCTCCATACCCGCTTCACACCCCGGAGGACGGGGCGGTGGCCCCCCCACACTCCCTAGCAGATCGTTACATGGAGAAACCTTTGGAATACAAGCGCGCTGATCCACACAGGTATGCACACGGGTGTTCACTGCTTGTAGACCCAAATTACACCTTTCTTGGCTGCTACTTCGAAGCACATCTGTCCTGCGTGCTGCACAACAACATTGAATATTTAGTATTTACTGCTGTTTACACTTAGCTAGATTAATGCGATGGTGTTGTGTTTAGTATGTTGCTTTGTTTTGTTTTTTTGCTTGTTTTCTATTCTTCCCTCAACAGGTGATCCAGGAGATTTTTATTTTTTTTCTCCCCCCCTTTCTCACTGTCCCTCTCCCCTTCTGTTTTTCCTTTCCTTCCTCTTTCTTTCTCCCTTTCCTATCTCTCACTCATGTCTGTCCCGTCTGTAACATCTGAAAATAAAATATAATAAATAATAAAAACAAAGATCGACCAAATGGACCAATACGGCAATGCCACGATGATCCATTTGGCAAAGTAAATCCATTGGGTATCCTTGTTGGTCTTCAGACAACAATTCTGATGGCTAAAGAACCAAATGGGACAGGCAAAAAAAAAAAAAAAAAAAAAAGTTGGAAAAAACATTGACTGTATATAAAAGACGGCATGGCCATAGCAACGTCCACATTTGAAGCATTTTAATTTTTTGGATGATGCATGGATCAGAGACCACTTTCAATTTCGTTGTACCTGTGACAATGACAATAAAGACATTCTATTTTATTCTATTCTATTTTGACTGCAAATGTCTTTATTTTTGGAGCCAAATCCTTTGCAGAGGTCTGGTGAGGTGAGGTGAGGCCTCAGCAGACTGCCAGCTGCTACTCCCGCCTATGTCGAACCTTGAGTCAATAAAGAGTTACACAGAGGGTAAAGAACATAAAGAGATGTACAGTTGTACTTTTTTGTGGCAGGCTGTAAACATGTTTATTTCTGATGAACGTTTTAACATGGACGTCTGTGGGGACTGACTCACTTCTAGATTCAACCTCGAGTGGCCATTAGAGGAACTGCACCTCCATTTTCAGGCCACTGTAAAAAAAAATCACTTCAGAGATGTGAGGACAATTTAAAAAATCAAGTTTATTGTTTATAAAAGAACCTTTTGCCTTTTATACTTTCAGCACTGCAGCTGATGACTGGAAGTCACAATATATGCACACACACACACACACACACTCGTTTTCACATCGTAGTGAGGACATTAATTGAAATAATGTTTTCTCTTGCAGCTTAACCAAACCATCAAACATGAACTAACGCTGAGCCTAAACCTAACCATAGCCTAACTGTGACCCTGACACTAAAACCACACTTTGAGCCTCAAACATGTCTGTAAACTCATGGGGAGTGACTGTTGGTCCCCACAAGTATAGTGGCATGGCAAACTTTCTGTCCTCACAAAGATGTCTAAACACGTACACACACCTCTGAACCTGGACTGCTTTTTCAGCAAGCAGTACGGCAGAGCAGAGTCTGTGTAATCACTGTGAGAGCTGTGAGGATAATGAAGTTTTAAAAGGCAGCGAAGAGAATTATTTTGAAATTATCTTGGAATCCGTCATTTGAAGCATTTGTCAAAATCTGTGGAGATCTACTGATAATAATCTCTTTTATGGATCTACAAGGCTAAGAAATCTCCTCTGTGTTCGTCCGACCATAAACATGAGCTGGATAAACCTCCCTCACAGGTACACCGTCCTCCATCACTGCTCGTGCAAAACATCCTGACTGAGCTGAAACTGTAAATGAACTGTCAGTGAAACAGGTTAAAAATAACTGTCTTTTTTATCCATTGTTTCTTTTTAGTTTCATGAAATGTAAATTTCATATTAAAGCTGTTAAAGGTTATGAAAATGACCAAAAATGATAAGAGTCACGTTATGAGCTCCACGTGTAATGTAAGCACTGCCATCTGCTGGTGAAATGAGCACACTGCTACTGACCTGACCTGTTTGAGTTATTCCAGCAAAATAAATGACGCTACTGTCAACCATTCATGCCTGTGTATGACCATTTCTGCCTCTGCTAATCTTTTTCCACTAAACCTGTTTCACATGTTCTATTTTTGCCTGTTTATAAACAGCTTTTCTTATATTTCATATGAGGAAGCACTGAGCTGCACGTTTTCACCTTTTGCTGTCTTCATTGAAGTTGCTGCTATTTTCATGCAATCTGCTGTGAGACGAGTGAGAAATGTCTCCCTTTCCTTTCTCCTCTGCATCAGGTTTGCATCACAGCTGAATAAGTTTGATCCAAAATAGTTTTTATCTGTTTGGCTTTATTTTCTGACCAACGGCAGCCTTCACGAGCTAATGAGGGGTGAGGTTCGTCTACGGAAATGGCTCCTGACGCCGGGGCAGCCATAAGCACGCCCGTGCACACATCCTCCCTGCACCGAGAAACCAAACGGACTCATTTTAAAGTGATCCGTCTGACGCACTGAAAGTTTTCTCAGCTTCGTAACTGGACTCTGAGTCGTAATCCTGCTCTTTAAGCAGAGAGTGAATGAACAGATAGCAGAACAGAACCAGCACCGTCATTCCCATCAAAGCTATTCCCACGAAGATGCCGACCAGTCCTGCGGTTGACGTCTCAGGTTGGGTCAGGTCCCCTGCTGCTGTAGAAAGACCCAGCATGTCATTCATGGTCATTTTAAAACTCCATTAAGAAACACGTTTGATTTTAAAGACGCTGCATTGTTAAACATGTTTGAAAGGTTTTACCGAACAGATTTACCGGTGACGTTGAGCCGGCAGCTGTCAGAGCCGTAGCCGTGATCCGTGCTCACTTTGCACACATACAGACCTGAGTCGTGAGTCGTCAGGCCGGACAGCTGAAGCGCGATTCGTCCTTCTGCGAGGGCATCGCTGTCGCTCCAGACTCGCCCTGCAAACCGTTTATCCTGAAGCTCTGAGACCTCGACGCCATCCTGCACACGATACAGGACTGAGAGCTCCTGATCGGCTATCAGGTCACAGAAGACAGAAAGCAGACTGGGCGAGCTGTTCGTTCTGGTGGTGAAGTTCCACTCCAGAGTGATGCTGTCGTTCTCCTCCGCCTGATGGAAGCTCTGTGACACCGTCACGATCAGCGATCCTGTGGAGGAGACACAACCAGAGGAGCCCACGCTGAGAACAGAAAAAAGCTTAAAGCAGTCGAATCAGTGAGTGAGGTTCTGTAAATGATGGATGATGAAGAGAAGGTTCAGACCAACCACAGACACAGGGCAGGAGGATGATGGGCAGCAGGACTCTGTCGATCATCTTCCTGTAGGAGGAGACAGAGATGAAGCAGCAGGAACACATGAAACCCAGACAACCTCTCCTCACTCAGTCCCTCAGAGCAGAGGGCCCGCTTGTGGGGGCCAAATGCATATAAATTATATCTACAGCAGAAGAATAAAAACTGCGAAATGGGGCAAAGAAAATGTTTGTTTGTTTCACAGTAGGTAAAATGTTAAATTAATTAATAAACATCACAATAATAAGTTTAGTTTATTAGCAAGATTCCTGTTAGGAATATTTTCTGAGTTACGGACTCCCGAGTTTAGGCTCAAGAGCTCGGGAGTCCAAACATATCTGCCATTTTTGAGGCTTCGTAACCTCAGATGTAGAACAGCTCAGCATCAGAACCGAAGGACAGAATCACGTTTTTTCATGAATGTTTTTATCTATAAGCAGCTGTGAGCATCAGTTTTCTGAATGAAAATGTTCTGAACAAATTCATTTAGTTTTTTAAGAAGTAAGTTTTAATAACTGTTTGTACATTTTTAACTTGTTTTTGGATTTGAAAAAATATATAAAAGCAGCAATTACTGGCATTAAACTTTCTATCATATAAAATATGTGCATTTATAAATATGAGTTTGGTAACTTGAGGGTTACATACTACGTTCTACTCGACTCTCACAGTAACACAACTAAAACTGCTGTGACTGATGGATTTCACAGCTGATGTAACAGGTTACTTCCTGAATAAGGTTCAGCAGGGAGGGGGAAATAAGAAATCAAGAAAACAACAGACAGACAGGAGCGCTTCAGTCTGCTTATGTCTTTCACTCCATAATCATGCAGATTACATAAACCATCATCAGTTAGACCGCTTCCACAGAATAGTGTCAGTTCTTATACGTTACCTTGTGTGTCTTCTGGGAACAGACCGACTCACTCTGCACAGACGCTACAACAAACCGCTGCCTCCTCCTGTCTGTTATTTCAAACCTACCCAGCAACTATTTGGTTTACCCAACTCCTGTTTCTCCTCTTCCCCACTGCTTCAGTCCCACTGCAACAACTGCAGGCCCTCTCATTTCTCATCTCGTGGAAGTTCCTGGAGTGAGAATCTATTTCTGAGGTCAAACACGTGAAGCAGCCACGCCCAGTCACCGCCAGAAGAATTCAGGCTGGGAATTCGATCCCCTCCCCGGTCACAGAGTCACAACTGATAATCACAAAGCTTTGATTTTGTTTACATTTAGAAAGAATTTAAAAAAAGCATAAGAATGTAACAGTAACGTTACAAAAGTGAGTGTGTGTGTGCGCGTGTGTGCATGTGTGTGTGTGTGTGTGAGTTCGGGGTCAGAGCTCTGATTACTGGTGGAGCAGATTCACTCCCACTTCTATTCCTGGTCTGAGGCTTGCTGTCCTTTGGCCTCTTTGGGCCTCGGTCAAAAAGGGTGGGGTGTTGCCCCCTCCCTACAGCTGCCTTCTCCGCTTCGTCTTCCCCTCCTTATTTCTTTGTTGGGGTGTGCACGTGGCTTTGGTTCTGCAGTCCTGTTTAAAGCAGAGGCGGAGCCAGACATTTGAAACACCCGGGGCTTAGCCCAAAGAGTAGTATGCATGTGGGATTTTTTTTTTTTTTTTTTTGGGGGGGGGGTGTAGAAATGACTGAAAGATTAATAGGCTCTGTTCAAAAAAGAATGACTTCATATAGGGAAAAATATATATCACATGTGCAGGACACCTTAAACTAGTTTTTTAATTAAGCAGCAAGGCAGAACAAGGTCAGGGCTGCATCAAGACACGAGGACTAAACCCCAATTCAACCAGACCCAGAACTGATCCAGAATTAAAAACAGGACTACAACAGTTCAAAATCAGGACTACTGAGGACTTAACCAAGACAGAACCAGAATCAGAACTAGATGATAGCACTAAAAATCATCATAGACCTGCACTACACTTATTTTTTTAATTCTACCAAAGTACACTATTTAGATTGAGAAAAGTTTATATAATTATTTAGCCTTGTTGTGCAAACAAGCCTGCAGAACTTAATAAATACAGAATTTGAAAAATAACAAACCTAAAAAGAAACACTAGGTACGAGATACATGAGGACCTATGATACGGTGATACTTTTGGTAAACAACCATTTGACTAACATGTGTGTCTCACCTGCTCTTGTTCATCTGTTCTGTCCTCGTTCTCCTCTCTCTCCCTCTTTGTGCTGACAATCATCAAATATACAGTTGAAACCAGATATTTACTCTTCAGATAAAAACACTTTTTTAATTGTAACATCAAATCAGACTAAATGTTTATTTTTTTTAGATTGATAAATATAAAAACATATTTGTTAACTTTAAGAGTAAAGAGAGAAACTGTCTGTGTTTTTTAATTGCAAATGGCACCAAATTGTATTCAAACTTGAGCCACACTTATGGAGCTCCACAGTTCTGTTCCTGGTGTTTTGGTTGATATCTCTTGATTTTCCCATGTCAAAGAAACAGGCTCTGTGTTTTGCCTTATATGCATCCACAGCTGTGCCAGCAATTTACTCACATGGACTCTACTAACCTATCAGAAGCTTCTTCAGCTCAGAATGGAATCGTCTGGAGTTTTCTTATTAATTAACAATAAATTTAGTGTACATGTACTCCTAAATTTGATGAAAGTGATAAAAATAGCTCTGTCTCTCTTTATTCTGAAATTTAACTAATTCAAAATATATTTCAATATTTATCTAAAACAAAAATTTACTCTAAATTGATGTTGTACAGTAAAAATGTTTTATGTTTTCTCCCTAAAGTGTATGTAAATATCTGGTTACAAATGTGAATATCCTGCTGTGTACTGAAATCCCTCTTGTTTTGCATAGAAATATACTGAACAACATACAAAGCATAATATATAAAATAACATTTACCTGAGTTTTTTCTTTGAAAGAACCCTCTAATGTCCATTCTTATGTTTCAGTACATAACTGAAACCGATTTAGTCGGGGAGGGTAAGAACTGAAAATATGAAATAAACACACGTAAGCTAAGACTCTAAAAAAAATAGCATTTGTTCGGCTTTTCATTTTGCCATTTGTTGATTCACTTGAAGAGCAAGTAACGTAATATTGGTCAAGTGATCAGTTTCATATCAATCTTTGGTGATGCACCGTCATATTTACATTATTTGTACAGTACGAATGATTTGCTTTGGTACCTGGTCAAACTTAAGCTCTCCTTAGTATGGCTGGCTCCGTCTCTCCAACAGCGCACTCACGGGCAGCAGCTGCCCCGCCCCCTCGCTCAGTCGCTTAGTGCCTGAGCTTGGATCATACCAATATCAGGGGGGGATTCACGCACAGTCGTAAATTCCCACAGTGTGCACTATGTGCTTCGAATATTGTGTGTACTTTTTGTTTTATACAGTTGTCAGCCAGGCATCTAACTATGAAAAAATTACACTCCAAAATACCCCGGGCTTCTGACAAAACAACCCGGGCTTAAGCCCCGTAAGCCACCCCCACGCTCCGCCCCTGGTTTAAAGTACACACACTCACACACACACTCTGTTTTTCCTCATTCCTGTGCTTTTTGTTTTTGAGAAAGTTTTCTTAGAGTTGGCGATGAAGTTTTCTTTTATTTGCAAAAGTTCTGATTAAGTATGTTTTGTTTCCTTCACTCCTTCATTTTGACTCTGATGTATTTGGATAAACCGTTTATTTAATGTGCAGCTCAAAATGTTGTCCCCTAGAGGGCAGCACATCACAACTGAGGCTACTTCACACACTCCTGTGTGAGATGGGGTGGTGAGGAGATCGATGTACAAATAATGTAGAAGTACTGAGGTTTTTTTAAAATAAAACTATATTTGAAGTTTGTGTCCAGAATACAAAACTATCGATGTAATCAATATTCAAAAATCAAACAACAGAACATCAAACATTTATACTGTAAAGTGTTATTAGGAACAATATTTTATTATTTTATTTATTTTATTTTATTATTTTTTATTATTTTTATTTTATTTTATTATTTTATATTTGCAGGTAAGCTAGCATAAGCTAATCTTATCAACAACAACAAAAAGCCTGGAGTTGATTTCATTCGGTCAGTGACGACCGTCTCTTTTGGCCAACCAGCTGTACAAGACAAAAAGAAAGAAATAAAAATTGCCTTTTGGATTGGTTGCTGGTTGCTAGCTGCCGTGTTTTATCAAAATTTCATTCTAGAGTGGATAACATCAGATAATTGTTGCACTCTTCAGCTGCCCTTTCTTCATCGCACCTTTCAGCAGCTGCAGTAGTCGACCAACTTCCCTTCATGCTGCCTTGATCTTGGCTTCTAGTCTCCTTCTCCTGCTCATGTATATGAGAGCCGAGCATCTCAACGATGATCAGCTGGGTGCTTTCAGTTATGGTCACACGCACGCACACGCACACACACGCACACACACACAGGTATATATACATTTAGCATAAAAATGAGAGTTAAAAATTCTTTGGGGTTTTGTTTCATTCTGAACTTTTAATAAAGAATCATTCAGGGGACTGAAACCTGAAAAGCGTTTTCCTCTAACCGTGTTGAAGTGCTGGATCTCTATTATTACCATTGTATAGCATATCTGCTGTGCATCTTGCCTCAGATGTCGAGTGTGATCACACTGTGTTGCTCTCCCACACAGCCTGCAGATCTGCAGCCTACACACTGATCAGGGTTCAGAGGTGGGTCTGTATTAGCAAACAGTAGAGAAGTGACGGACCAGCAGCAACTTATCTGAAAGCACGGAGGGCAGGCGAGGACGCCTCGGCCTCCGCACACACAGAGGCATGTTCACATGTACAGTACAGGTGTGCGGGGATGAAGCTACAAGCTTTTATACAACGTATTTAACCTTGAAACATTTGCAGTGTGAAGTGTTGTATCGTTAGCTTGATAGCATAATTGCCTAAGTCATTTTTTTGTGTTTTCGGAAAACAAGAAAAAACTAATTTTCTAAATATCACATGCATATTTTTAATTGATATTTTCACAGAACATTTAAGTATATGTGAGGAAAAGTATGGAAAAAGAACAAAACCCAACATCATTTCTTTTGTCTAATAAAAGTGACTTAGGCAGATTATGCCTATGACTTAGGCAGTTTTTCTTCAAACTATAAAATGAACATGACATACTATAATGTAACCATAACACACTGTAACTTTTCAATTTTAATCACAAAATGGCAGCTAGAGTAAGGAGACTTACTCACTTCACCTCACCCACCCATTAATTTGCAGAGGAGGCCTGTAGGCTCATAAAAGAGGTGTGCGTGTGTCTATGTGTGTTTGTATCTGTCTGTGTGTGTTTGTCTCTCTCTTCTCTCTCTTTCTCTTCGTGTGCGGGTGTGTGTGTGTGCGTGTGTGTGTGTGTGTGTGTGTGTGTGTGTGTGTGTGTGTGTGTGTGTGTGTGTGTGTGTGCGTGCGTGTGTGTGTGTGTACTATTTGGTAGGCTATGTATACTACTGATGAGGAAGATCATCATAGTACTTGTGGGCCACTCTTGGTAGTACATTTTTCATTGACTGTAAGTCACTGTATTTCCTCAGGGTGATGGGCAACTGAGCAGGAAAGAGTGGGATCCACTTGAATGGCTTGTTGTCGGGTATGCTGATGCGCCGAGGCAGGTCTTCCCAGTCAGATTCAAAATCCAGCTTGTACCTGATCCGTCCATCAGTCAAGTACTGCAAAGCCCGGAGGTCATGGACTGTGGGGTCCCCAACTTTTTTGCCGGGTCGAATATTGGTGACATAGGTGCCAGATAACTTCATGAAGTCATTGTGGTATAGTTGAGTCACCCTGTATGGGGATGGATTAATGCGTGCAGCCTCAAAGATGACAACGTAATCTCGTGGAGTGTAAACGTCTTGCACAATGCGCCGTTCAATTAGACTGTGCATGGAGTCACACTCCATCTGTGTGTGGCCTGCAACTAGAAATTTCTGCTCAATGCTGACACCATGCTTCATGGCCAGGTAAAGGTAGGCGTTGCTGATGGTAGCACACCGGTTCTGATACCCACAGCCATCACTCCAGACAATGACTTTCTCAATGTTTCTGTTGGCCTGTAGGACAGACTCAAAGTGGTTGGACTGCAGATGTGCAAAAACCTCACTGCTGAGGGAGCCTTCATGTTCTTCCCAAGCATAACAGTACCCATCTCTGTTGTTCATGTTGAAGCAGGTAAAGTTGTGCATCTGTAATTTAGTTTTGTAGTACATTGTACTTGCTTTTGTCTGGGGGCAAAGAAGAACGCGTTGAAGGTCCATTGTCCACACTGAAAGTGTGTCACTGGATTCATTTTTGTCTGCAGCCTTTTCAGCTTGAGCCTGACTCTTCAATCTCAAGTGTGTAGCAAGAGCATCCTCATCTGTATTTCCTACCTTGGCGCTTACACAGATGTCACATTGGTATTTTTTTGGAATGAACACAGAGTAATCCTGCTCTCCAAAAACCTTCCGAAAGTATGTCTCACTCACAGCACGCTTTCCATTCTCATTGGCAGCATTCTGGTATTCCTTGTGAAGCTCTCTCAAAACTGTTCCTGGCTCCAGGAACTTCTTGTTCTGATAAGAGGGAACCTGGCGGCAGTAATGGGATGGGACTGTAGGTATTCCAGAGAGCCACTCTTTCAGGAAGGCCTGGTCTCCATCTGATATTGGCATATGAGGACCAGTCTTGTTGATCTTGGGGTTGGGCTGGGTATGAGTGTTGGGTTTCATGCCTGCAGTTAACCATGATCCAATGGTTCTCAGGGCAATACCAAGTGTGGAACAGAAAAGATTTTTGCACACAGGTATTTTGCATCTATCTGAGAGTTGCAGGTGGTATAGCAGAGATGTTGTTCTCCTTGAATCAACACCACCTTTCTTCTGTTTTATGGGCACATTTTCAACAACAGTCTGGATATACACCTTGCGTGTCTCCCAGGAAGGCATGGACCAGAAATTGTTGAAGATTCCTCTTCTCTCAACTTCAGTCAGTAGCTCACAACTTCTTTTCGTTGACTTGAAGCAGTGCTGTGATGTGCATGGTGGGCCCATGGCCTTTGGTGGTCTCTCCTGTCCCATTGTATTCTTGTAATTCTCTCCCTTCAGACGCTTTTCTTTGATGACATTTTTCTTCCACGTATGGGGCAGTGGACGCTTGTGACGAACAGCAGAAGTGCTGGGGGTTGGACTGGCTTCCTCTTCCTCTGCTTCCACCTCCCCTCCTTCCTCTTCCTCCCCTTCATCTTCGTCTCCTTCCCCTTTCTTTTCCTCTCCTTCATCTTCCTCTCCTTCTCCTTCCTTTTCCTCTCCTTCCCCTTCCTTTTCTTCTCCTTCATCTTCGTCTCCTTCCCCTTTCTTTTCCTCTCCTTCATCTTCCTCTCCTTCTCCTTCCTTTTCCTCTCCTTCCCCTTCCTTTTCTTCTCCTTCATCTTCCTCTCCTTCCCCTTTCTTTTCCTCTCCTTCATCTTCCTCTCCTTCCTCTGGCTGCTTATCAGTCTGTTGCCCCATATCAACATAATTTCCTCCTTCTCCCTCATCTATATCCACCAACTCCTCTAAGTTCACATCAACTTCCTTTCCTGATGATACAACAGAAAATAAAATGCTGTTGGAGTATCTTAAAATGGTAAATCAAGATGACATCTAAATCTACTTGTGTAGTCAAAATGTCTGCTATGTAAAAAAAAAAAAAAAATCAATTTGTACTATTAATATCAAATCAAATCAATTTATTTTTGTATAGCCCAAAATCACAACAACAGTCGCCTCAAAGGGCTACATGAATATTACTGGCAATAGAGTTCAACCAGTATCAGTCATTTGAACACAGTCAATATAAAGTCCAATTTAACAATTAACAATGAACCCAGGGCGTCCCCCGTCCTTAGACTCTCCTCCTAATAAAAAGCAAATGTTTGAAACATAATATAATTTGCAAACTTGCTGAAAATGCTCAAATTGCCTTTGAAATTGCCAAAGATTTACTCTGGTAGCATGCTGCTGTTAGCTAGCTGCTAGCTTGTACTACATTACTATGCTAATGCTACACT
This sequence comes from Rhamphochromis longiceps, assembly GCF_057381845.1. Taxonomy (NCBI): domain Eukaryota; kingdom Metazoa; phylum Chordata; class Actinopteri; order Cichliformes; family Cichlidae; genus Rhamphochromis; species Rhamphochromis longiceps. The sequence goes on along the minus strand of NC_140576.1, from coordinate 37,513,943 downwards.
ACTAACGCTAATGTTAGCTAGCCATCATACTTTGTTTGCAACAAAAAAGTAATCTTTTAACATGGTCATAACCTCTTTGATTGAATGAAAATACATTTAGTGACCAAAAAACTAAAAAAATATGAACTTTTACCAGATGTAAATGAATCAAAAAGAAGAGCAAGGGCTTCACTTGCGGTCAACCTCTTCTTCTTATCAGCCATTTTGCATACATCAAAACTGCCTAAGTCAAATTGATTGTAGCAAAACTGCCTAAGTCCAATGGTAAAACTGCCTAAGTCAAATGAATGACTTAGGCAAGTATGTTTTTTGACTCTTATGAGTGTTGTGATTGGCCAATGACATAGGCAGACGGACAGGATGATGCAGCAGTGGTAGGGGAGTAAAGTTAGGCAAAAATCTCAATTTGACCAAAAAATGACTTAGGCACTTATGCTATGAAGCTAACGGTATGTTTTATGATGGACTGTGGCTCAGAATACTAAACCTTAACAAACCTTAACAAAAGAAAATGTTGCGTGTGTGACCTTGAGGTCTTTCATGGCCTCACAGTTCACAGAATCTGGGCTCTGTGTAGGCGGATTTCAGTTCTTTGGACTTGGACTTCACCGAGCCTCGAGTTTTAAACAGAATTATCATCAGTGTGCTTTTGGACCAAAGAGTGTTTGGGTTACCATTCATGTACTACTTGGCAATAGATTGGGCCTGCACCACAATCAGAGATTAAGGTGTTACCCTGTTTTCTTTAGATTTCTGGACTCACAAAGCTGACTTCTAAAGAGCAGATTATCATGAAGGTTTATGGTGCATGGCTGACCTGCTTCACAGGTTCAGGTAATACAGTGACAGAAGTCTTCAGACCAGGCACGAAGCAAACTTGTTGGACACAGACAGTTTTTGTAGTTTTACTTTGTACATCCTCACGGGGAGTTTCAAATGTTACAGTCGAGACGGGAATGACCAGAATGTGCTGTTTGCATCAGATTCTCCGTGACTGTCTCAGCAACAGCGTGATACGTAGCCAATGTCACCAGCAGCCCTCGATGGAAGAGCTGATCCAGAAGCGACGACTGCAATGGTTTGGCCACGTCTGCCACATGAGTAACCATCGCCTGCTATGCTACCTTCTGATGCAGCAGCGCCCCGCCCACTGGAGAATCAAGTGTGATGTGCCCAAGAAGACTTGGATCGAGCAAACTGAAGACTATCTTAAACAACGATGTCTAACCCTCGAGCAAGCAAAGGTCAAGGCCAGAGATCACAAGGCCTGGAAGTGCATCGCTGACCAAGACAGAAACCCTACGGGACCCACAGTCACGACCAGCAGTTGGGGACAAAAGAAGAAGAAGAAAAGATGTCTAACAGACTGTAAACATCTTAATTTCTGCTGCAATGATGGCTGTTTGAACAGGGAGTCTGTGGGGACTGACTCAGTGTTGACTGGTAGGAGGAGCTTGGATTGTGTTACAGGTCGGCTCAGAAAGCTGCTTATTCAAAAACCTCTTTAAGTAACCAATCCAAGTTTTTTAGGACTGAAAAAATCACAAAAAATGTGCTGATGTGACAAAAGGTTGAAAATATTTAGAGCTGTAGTAGCTGTTCTTCTGTACGGACGGTGTATATGTACACACACGATATACACAGCTTCATTTGACATTTGCCCACGGAGTCAACCGTGCAAACATCAATCTGTACAGAAATGCATGTATACACTGAAGCTAGCCGCGGGGATAATCACAGCTCTGATGCTCCTTTGCTGCCTCTTCAAGACACTGCACACGCAAACACTGTAACGTATAAGCACATTACACACCTACACACACAACAACATAACTGTATAAATCATGGCATTACAATCCACGCACACACCTCATCCTCCCACTGATCACTCCAACTAATTATACTTTGCTGAACTCTCTGCTGTTATAAATATGTGCAGAGGAGGACAGAGAGCAGCGCCGAGTTTCTGAGGGATGAAACCGATAATGATCGTTGTTATAATAATAATGAAGCTCCTTTGAGTTCATAGTAAGCCTAGCTGGTATTCATATAAAATATATAGTAGTAGGCAAAGCTTTTGACAGGCATTCATTTCATCACAGTAAAAAAACACTTTCAGACTGATCTGAGTAACGATTTAATGTCGAGTCTTACAGAATATCTGATGTTTATCAGCGTCAGTCACCGCGACGCTGAGCTAAGCACCACCATGAGCACCGGCTGTTGTAAAGAGTCATCATGTATGAATGTTTACAGGCTGTTGTAACACTTTACACTGGGAATGTGAATCATAGCTATCTCCATAGGAGCAAAGGGAAAAGCTTTTGACTTTAAGAATTAAGTCATGAGACTGAGAGAAGACGCTGGTGTTTCTGTGAGACACAGCCAAGAGTGAAAGTGGACCATTGATTCCACATTTCAAAGCCTCGACTTTAGCGCTGCGGCCCGCCGCTCGTTGGTTTGAGACCGTGATTGGATGAGAGGACGTCAGGTTCCCGGTGTTTGCTGCTGATGCTTCTAGTTTTTGTGCTGGGCTAGTTTGGCTCGTACTGGTCCTCGCTTCAGTTAAATACGCAGATACAAGAAAGATACCAATCTTGTGCTGTTTTTCTTCCCACTAGAATGTGATAATTCACAAAATGCTACTGTTATCAATCTTTTGTAAAATATGAAACGTTTGCTGGTAGAACTCCTGCAGGTCTTTGTTCAAACACCACTATGATGCCACACGTGTGCGCTCTCAGAGGACAGACTGTAGATTTACTGTTGGAGAAGCTGCAGCTCTACAGAAGTCAGATTCTTTTTTTAACTTGTTTTCTCTGCGCTGACCTTGAAAACAATTTTGGAAACATGGAAACATGCAGTAAGGCTGGATCTCGGTTTGGTCCGTGTGCTCAAATCTATCGATTCCCATAGAGAAATATGTTCTTTCCAATCAGCTTTTACAGAGAGAGTAGGAGGGAGGCAGAGCAGAACACAGAGGAGGAGGAGGGTTATGAAAAGATCCAAACATGGAGGATGGAAGAGCAAAATTATGGTGAGGTGAACGGTTGTAACAACTCGTTACAGAAGAAAACAAATGTTTGCTTGTTTCCATCCAGACTACAGAGTTTCATATTGATGTTTCAGTTGGATTATTGGTTACAGTTACCCCTTTGGTGGAAAAACACATCTGGGGGCATTCTGTAAAAGAATACAAATCTTAATCTTGATGTTTTCTATTATACGTTACTGTAGCTGCACAGAAGTCATGTATGATGGTTATTAGTATTTGGCAGCAGGATATAGCTATGCACTCTACCTCAAAGACAAATGGTGATGCAATATGATATTAAACCTTAAGATGTTTAAATATTAGCATTTATTTGTGACACCAACAGTGCACCACTAAAATGCTTTCTGTGCATTAAAAAACAATGTAGACCGAATGGTAGCATGGGTGATGGAACACACCAATAGGAGGTAGAGGGGCCGGAAGCTGAGCAGGAAGGGGCTGCAGCAGGTGCAGCAGCAGAGGTGCATGCAGGACTGATTAATCGAGCCATCAGAGAGTGTCACAAAGACAGGAGGTCTCACTCTGGTGCGTTTTCACCCCCTCCTGGTTCTTAATGTTCAGATTTGTGAGATTTTGTCCAAGTTTGGAACGAAACACAGAAAAGGTCTCAGAAGTTCAAAACATGAAGGGCTGACATGCTGGTGCCACAGTCTACGCCCTGCTGACAGCTCTAAATAAATGTTGCAACTGAGTTAAACTCAATGACTTTCAAAGGATGTCTGTGTTTGGCAAAGGACAAAAGTATTGTGTTGTCCTCCAAGTGTGCATGTCCCTGTAGGTCTAACATCACGTGAAAATTATTGATTGACTGACACCAGCTATATTACCATGGTAACCCAGCCATTCGTAATTTAATCAGCTGTGTTGGATCAAGGACACATGTAAAACCTGCAGGACAGCGTGCTCGAGGCCTGGAGTTGGACCCCCTGTGTTAGTGGATGTGAGGACAATCAAAGCAGCCAGTCAGCCAAAGCTGAAGCATTCCCTGCATTCAGTATGAGCCATTAAAAAAACCTCAGGTGCAGTTTAACACGAGTCTGTGGAGACGGACTCAGTTTGGAGTCAACCTCAAGCAGCCATCACAGGAACTGCAGGCGCGCGCGCGCCTCCGCCTTATCTTAATGCTTCCGCCTGCTTTTACGGACAGAGTGGTGCATCCTGTTGGATGTGGAGGATCTTTTGCTCCGTCTGCGGCCACAGCTCCCAGCAGCGGATCGCGGTGACAGAGTGTGTGTGTCTGTGTGTGTGAGATGGGGATTATTCTCATTTCACAGCAGAGGACAGAGGACGAGGTGAGTTATTCCCAAGTCCTTCATGAACCTTTGCGTAAAGGCGAGTGTGTGTGTGTGTGTGTGTGTGTGTGTGTGTGTAACGGCTGTGATGGACCGTGCGCGCGCGCGCGTATTTTCTGCCGTGTATGAATAACCGCAGACATCAGAGAGCGTCAACTTTTCATTTTGGTGATTTATTAAAAACAGTTTTGTCAGCTCTGCTGTCACGTTTGAGCGCTCGTGCTGTCATCGTTAATTAGCGCTGGGGTTAATTGGCTTTCCTGTCACATAGCGTGAAAACAGCGCGCGCAGAATGAGACCATAACCGAAAACATTGTCCTGATCTCCGCGGAGACGCTCAGAATCTGCGATCCGCTGTATCGATCCTCTGAATCATGTCAGCAGCCTGTAGGCCTGAATCAGCCTGTACACGAGTCCAGTGAAATCCTCACTGTGATGCGTGTGAACTGACCCTGCGCTATTAAGTGTGGGCCTGTCATTCAAATTACATATGATTTTATAGATGTCGCAAACTGTGCCAGTGCAGCTTAACTGCAGCCACCGAGCTAAAGAACCTCTAATCTTCTTATCTCAGGTTATTATTTAATGTCATAACTCTTATGTGCTGCTTCTGTCATTTATTGATGTAAGGTAGGATTAGTGAAAACCGAAACGTGGTGCAGGCCTGAGGGGTCAGAGGCTGCTGCTGACCAAAATGAGGAAAAAGTCGACTGTAATGAGAGATGAAAGACCACAAGGACACACGAACCAAATATGAAGAAGGATCAAAGACCACAGACTGTATATGAAGGATGGACATAGACACTGTGAATGAGGTTCTGTTTTGAGGCTAATGTGAGAAATGTGCTGCAGCTCCAGAAGGTGGGAAACACAGTAATCGCATCACATTTGTTTCCATGTTCCTACAGTTAACTCAGATTTGTGTCTGTGGGCTGTTTTTCATTGACTTTGCTGCCAGATTAGTGGTAACACTTGGATAAGCCAATAAGAGAAAGTGTTTTTGTATGTTATTGTTAGCTGGTATTTACTGGAGTTGCGGATACACATTTACATACTGTCATCATAGGCGTGACTGTTTTGCTGAACTGTTCCTTTCACCGATCAGATGGTTGTACAGCATGCATCCTTAATGGCTTTAAAATGCATGAATTTGGTTCGCAAGTTTGAAATTAATTGTATTCTGAGGTAATGAACACTTAAATCCAGCTGTGATGTGTGTTTGGGATCATTGTCCTGTTGGAGCACCTAACTGTGTGATTTCATCATTCTGTCCACTTTGTCTAATGCACCAATACCACAGACAGCAAAGCCGGAGCTTGATGCTACTACCACCATGCTTGACAGTTGTACGCTCTACAATCATTCCACTCTGGAAAAGGAACAATAAAAAAAAAAGATTAAAAGCCAAAAATTACTCTGACATTAATGCACAAGTTACTGATTAATATCTCCAGCACAGTGTTTATGGTTCCTTCACTACACATAATAACAGAGACAAACATAGACTGTATATGAATGATGAACACACGTTGACGTTACCCAATGGTTAGTGAATTTTTGTTGTGAAGACTTAGTCTGAGCTGTCAATGAGAATGGGCTGCTTTATATGCCCTTCTCACGCTAATAGGAGCACCATTAGCAGCCTGAAACTAGTGATTTAGCAGAGCGGTCTCCAACCCCGGGCCATGAACCGGTACCAGTCCATGAGTCGTTTGGTAACAGGCCGCAAGAGTTGAGGCTCGGGTGTGAAATTTATGGTTTTCAGGGTTTTTATTGTGTTTTTTATATTGTTAATTTGGTTTCCCTGGGTCTTTTGCCGTGTGTTATGAATAAATCTCCTTTTTTTCGGTACAGATACTGGTTTTATTTTGTTGTATTTATCCGCGACACCTTAAAGGCGGGTCTGTGAAAATATTGTCGGACATAAACAGGTCCGTGGTGCAAAAAAGGTTGGACTGCTGATGTAGCCCATAAACTCATCAGGAAAGTGGTCACTGGGTGTGTTCAGTGCAGCAGAGGAGTCGCCCCCTGCTGGCAGAATGCAGGTTTAAGGCATTTCTACAAGTGATTTTATGCACAGTCGGCAAGAGAAACACCTGTTGTTAAATATCAGACATTTTAAAAGTGACCTGTTATTGCAGTGAGTAAATAACCACCAGATAATAAATCTAAAACAAGACCATTAACCAACAACAGGTCATAAGTAAACCATGTAGGGTTAGCTCGTGTTTTAGCCACATGCTAAATTTTAGACTTATTGTAGAAACTAAAAGATGCTAACTATCAGATCAAGGCTTTAACATGCTCTTGGCTACAATATCCCGTCAAAAGGAACAAATAGGTGAAAATTCCTTGTAAAAGAACAGATGTGAACAAGCCCTGACTCTGACATGTAACTGTCGAGCATGAGATGCTAAAGGTTAATTTAGCACACCTGGGTCCACCAGCTAAGTTTTTATTCCTTGCATTCTTATCAAGGATGGATAGATTTTATTGCACTTGGTCCTTGGACCACAGCACTGTCACGGTATTAGTAAAATATGCAGGAACTACAGAGCTGCATTCAGCCTCTAACACCCTCTGTGATATCGGTGCAATGATTCTGGTCGTGCGGTAAACCAGCGCTTGCAGCTGATGTGTTTTCTGCATGTGTCGCTGTTTGACGGTGCACATTTTCCCTCTCACCTACACATACTCTTCCTCCCTCCTTTCTCCCTCTCTACGGTTTCTACCTCCTCCATCCATCCATCCATCCATCCATCCATCCAAGCAGCCTTTCTGGACACAACACCTCCCCCTCCTTCCTCCTCCTCTTTCTACAGCAACATAGCCGAGGATTAGAAGAAACGAATACTTCATCGGTGACATTAACCAAAGCTTCGTCTGTTCACACGCTCACGCGGACGAAGAGGGGAGATCAGCAGCAGATCCCTCGGCTGTCAGACGCAGAGGAATGATAATTAGAAAAAGATTGACTCGGCAGCAAGAAGAGGAGAGGATCCGGCCTGCAGCAGCAGCAGCAGCGAGGCGAGCAGAGGAATACGTGAAGACGGAGAGCGAGAACAGAAGGAGGGATTGAAGTGATCGTAATCTGGTGAAGAGGAAGAAGAAGAGAGCGAAACCTCGGAGCATCAGCAGCACTTCTTTTTTTTTTTTTTTTTTTTTCTGAGAGAGATGATGGTGACAGTAGCGTCAGCGAAGGAGGGGAGAGAGGGATGAGCTTGGATCAATAATCCTCCCTCCTCCTCCACCTTCATCCCTCCATCACCTCTGCAGGAGCCGCTGAAACCTGTGAGACTCCTTCTTGTTTTGTTTTTTCTGGGTGCTGCATCGTGTGTGTGTGTGTGTGTGTGTGTGTGTGTGTGTGTGTGTGTGTGTGTGTGTGTGTGTGTGTGTGTGCGCTGTCATATGTGTGTCATGTGCATGTAGCTGTCGACTATATAGGCCACACAGACCATTATTGTGTGTGTAGCCTGTTTTTTAACTGTGCATATGCTGCACATGTTCGTGTGTATGTTTGCATGTGCTTCACGTGTGTGTGCGCGTGCAAGTGGAATGAGGCTGTTGTATGTGAAATGTGTGGGTTGTAAGAACTTGTGTGTTTGTGGCAAATAACATGACTGAAAGTGGCCAATTAAAATAGTCCCGCTGCTGTTAAATAAGATCGACATTATGTAAAAGATCAGAGGAAAAAGGGTTCAGGCCGCCCACACACCGATGAATTGTGTGCACATGCAGAGCAAAGAGTGAAGATTGATTTCAGTGTAAGATTTAGAACTCAGAAATAGGATTATGTCACACAGTAAATGACTGTTTTTCTGCTATTTCTTAAGCATTTCCCCATGAAACCAGTGCACAATAACAAAGATTTATGGAAATACTTAAAATTCATCAGCGATTTTAGAAACTGTAGTTTAACGAGATCAGGCTGGGCTACCGTACCTCCACCAAGGCATTTCCTCCATGGATGGATGAATGGATCCAGATTAGACCATAAAGACCATTAAAAGTTAAAATTTGAAAAAATGCCTGAATCCACTTCCCATAATTCTGTTGTACATGTACATGTACAATAACAATAAAGGTCTATTTCTGATCCTAATTTAGGCAAAGCCTCACTTCTAGAAACCTGTCGTCTATGTCAGTCTTGAACATTTTGAGATTTCTTTCTGAAAACCCAACAAATTGAACCAATCCTGTGATCTCCATGGTGAAGGCAGGAAAAATAAAATTCAGAGCAGCTGATACCATAACACCCTGATTTCATCTGATGACGCAGTGCCAGGCCGGGTTAGTTCTTGGATGAGGGGCTGCCTGGAAATACCAGGTGTTGTGATAGGCTGGCAACCTGTGCAGGTGTACACCACCCAGCCCCACCGCTGCGCTGTGATGGATACGCTGTTCAGAAAATAAATGTAATGAATTACTTTTCTGTATGTTCATGTAGTTCACCGTCCACGAATAAAACAGGTTGTGTTTCCACTTGTTGAGACTCAACATAGTTAAAAATTCTCCTACAGCAAAGATTTATAACGAGCACGTAGGTCGTGATGGTGCGCGGCTCTTGACTTACATTGTGAAGCATCTTGTAAACCAGCGCTATATAAATTTCATTAAATTGCGTTGCAGAAACATGGAGAGCTACAATCAGGGTAATTGTGCCACCATCAGTGCTAACTGTGTATCCTCCTCCTGCTGGTTATGAGTAGGCCTGCACCACCCATACGACACGTAGCCTGCCTTGTTATTCGCAGAAAAACACAGTTTAAAACACAACAAGTGCTGCAACAGTAAAAGTAACACAAACCTTAGTGCACTCTCTTACACCAGACTCAAAATACAAACTGTATCTGGGTATTGTAAGGCGCTTGGAAAGAAAAGTGTCTCATCCGAGAAGCTTCTTCAACACACTGAAGAAGCTGAGAGGTGAAACATCTTCAAGCCACTTAAAGAAGTCCAGACGCTTTTCTTTCCAAGCTCCTTAGACGACGATGACCGGGATGACTGAGAACCTTATGTATCCAGGTTTGTTTGTTTTTTCCTCCTCCTTCTTTTTTCAGCTTCTCCCTTTACGGGTTGCCAAAGCAGATCATCTACTCATCCTATCCTCTAGCATCGTCTGTCATACCAACTCTCTGCACGACATCCATGAATCTTCCCTGTGATCCTCTTTTTCCTCCTGCCTGGCAGCTCTATCTGAAACATCCTTTGTCCAGTATATCCAAAGTCCACCTCTGCAGCTTTCTGCTTTAATATGGTCAAACTGTATCCAGGTCTATAGTGCAGCATCTTTCCCGCGGATGGATTACCTCTCTTGTTGTGTCCACCAGACGTTTGCAAACCCATGCTTAGATGTTTTAACTGTGTAGCACCACTTGGGGCAGTGTGAGAAATATGTGGAAAGGTAATGTGGTCTCCTGTAATGTTTGTGCTGCTCATGTTTTAGCTTGGCTCCTGTGCAGAGAAAACAGACGTTATAATAAACAAAGAACGAAGAAAAGCTATCCACCGCGTGTTGTGTTTGGAGACGTGCTGCTGGTTTTTTGAAGTCACTAAATCTCTCAAGCTTCTGTGACGGTTGAGTTGCTGTATGAGGTTTGAGTCAAAGAACAAGACACATGCAGAAAATGCATCCCCAGATTTTTTTTTTTATAAAATGTGCTAACGGCTGTCTAAATGACTCGGGTAAAGTTAGTAGCATGCGTGCTTGTTGTTTTTGTCTGCTTCCACTTGTCTTTGCACTAGGATGATGTCGGAGTAAATGTGCAGTCATATTCGTTGTGTTCCCGCTAGTGCTGTCAGCGTAAATCTCGTTGAAATGACGTTAACGCCACAACACGGCAAATCTCCGTTAACGAGCTACCGCGGATCGCCCTGAGCGTGGGGCTGGACGGCCAACACGTTAACGAGCTAACTGCGCTAACACACTAGCTCCCACCCATGTAATTGAGCATTGCGTGGCACATCCAACATACTGTTTTACTTTAGTCCATGACGCGCTTACCTTCAGGGTCATACGTCACATGAAAACCAAGATGGTTCCAAAGGCCAGATCTGAATGAGGGTGGGGGAGGTTCAATTTGCCATGTTGCAACGAACTTAGCTTCTGTCAATACAACATTTTTAATTTATTTTATCAACTTTTCTTCTGAGGATGCTGTCTGTGTTGAGCGCTCAGTGGATCTGCGCTCGACAGTGCAGCCTAGGCGGAGTAGTCGAACGCAGATCCACTGAGCGCTCAACACAGACAGCATCGTCAGAAGAAAAGTTGATAAAATAAATTAAAAATGTTGTATTGTTCGATACATATGCGTACCGAACCTAAAGCACTGTATCCAACGGTTCAATATCGATACGAGTATCGTTGCACTCCTAGTCTTTACAATAAAAGGCACCTCGGGGTTGCTGTTGTTGTGATTTGGTGCCATATAAATAAAATAAAATTAGATGGTTAACCTGTACTCAACCAATTGGTTACCATGACTACTTTGTCAGTCACCAAACACAAAGACATTCAGCGCTATCACTGCATCCACAGATTGTTCCTCAGTCGCATTGTTCCAGTGCGACTGAGGAATAAATGGATGCAAACTGTGATTGAAGTGAGTAATGATGGCCTGTGCTGGTTTACATCGAGGGACACGATTGGTTCTTCATCTGCTAAATGCAACACTGTTTACACCAGATCTGCTGTGCACATCTGATCATTGGTCCGTTAATGAAGTCACTGTGTAAAAGAAGACTGCTTGTACTTTTTTGTTGTTAGTTTGTAAGCATTTATTCATCTTATAACCTCTGATGGACAATCAGAGAAGGATGTGCTTGAGGATCCGCTGGGCTAACTAAGGATGATTGTTAATATGTTAGAGTAAGAAATTAGCCATTTCAGCTATCCTATGTTACAGTGGGGCAAAAAAGTATTTAGTCAGCCACCGATTGTGCAAGTTCCCCCACTTAAAATGATGACAGAGGTCAGTAATTTGCACCAGAGGTACACTTCAACTGTGAGAGACAGAATGTGGAAAAAAAAATCCATGAATTCACATGGTAGGATTTGTAAAGAATTTATTCGTAAATCAGGGTGGAAAATAAGTATTTGGTCACCTCAAACAAGGAAAATCTCTGGCTCTCACAGACCTGTAACGTCTTCTGTAAGAAGCTTTTCTGTCCCCCACTCGTTACCTGTATGAATGGCACCTGTTTGAACTCATCATCTGTATAAAAGACACCTGTCCACAGCCTCAAACAGTCAGACTCCAAACTCCGCCATGGCCAAGACCAAAGAGCTTTCGAAGGACACCAGGAAAAGTATTGTAGACCTGCACCAGACTGGGAAGAGTGAATCTACAATAGGCAAGCAGCTTGGTGTGAAAAAATCAACTGTGGGAGCAATCATCAGAAAATGGAAGACATACAAGACCATTGATAATCTCCCTCGATCTGGGGCTCCACGCAAGATCTCATCCCGTGGGGTCAAAATGATCATGAGAACGGTGAGCAAAGATCCCAGAACCACACGGGGGGACCTGGTGAATGACCTGCAGAGAGCTGGGACCAAAGTAACAAAGGTCACCATCAGTAACACACTACAACGGCAGGGAATCAAATCCCGCAGTGCCAGACGTGTTCCTGCTGAAGCCAGTGCATGTCCAGGCCCGTCTGAAGTTTGCCAGAGAGCACATGGATGATACAGCAGAGGATTGGGAGAATGTCATGTGGTCAGATGAAACCAAAGTAGAACTTTTTGGTATAAACTCAACTCGTCGTGTTTGGAGGAAGAAGAATACTGAGCTGCATCCCAAGAACACCATACCTACTGTGAAGCATGGGGGTGGAAACATCATGCTATGGGGCTGTTTTTCTGCCAAGGGGACAGGACGACTGATCCGTGTTAAGGACAGAATGAATGGGGCCATGTATCGTGAGATTTTGAGCCAAAACCTCCTTCCATCAGTGAGAACTTTGAAGATGAAACGAGGCTGGGTCTTCCAACATGACAATGATCCAAAACACACCGCCCGGGCAACAAAGGAGTGGCTCCGTAAGAAGCATTTGAAAGTCCTGGAGTGGCCTAGCCAGTCTCCAGACCTCAACCCCATAGAAAATCTGTGGCGGGAGTTGAAAGTCCGTGTTGCTCGGCGACAGCCCCAAAACATCACTGCTCTCGAGAAGATCTGCATGGAGGAATGGGCCAAAATACCAGCTACTGTGTGTGCAAACCTGGTAAAGACCTATAGTAAACGTTTGACCTCTGTTATTGCCAACAAAGGTTATGTTACAAAGTATTGAGTTGTATTTTTGTTATTGACCAAATACTTATTTTCCACCCTGATTTACCAATAAATTCTTTACAAATCCTACCATGTGGATTCATGGATTTTTTTTTCACATTCTGTCTCTCACAGTTGAAGTGTACCTCTGGTGCAAATTACTGACCTCTGTCATCATTTTAAGTGGGGGAACTTGCACAATCGGTGGCTGACTAAATACTTTTTTGCCCCACTGTAGCTAATTAAACGAGTAAAACCATCTGATCTTTCAGTAAGCTTAAAGTCTTCTGATGCAGCCTTTGTCCAGCCAGTGCCGAAGGCTTCAACAGTTTAGACGCTCAAACAGCCAAGAAAGGGTTAAAGTGCAATTCCACCATCAACTTCTTTGTAAAGAAATGTTTAATGATTCAGTTGTTCATCATTAACTCACTCCTCTTTAGTTCCTTTGTCATCGACAGAAACACTGTCAGTTTTTGTCCTCAAAGTTCGGCTTCATAACAAAGCTGATAACTGGCAGGAACAAACTTAAAACCTATTCAGTGTGAGTGAACAGTTACACACAAACGCTCTGTGTGGAGCAGACATAAAGCAGTGATGTGCAGAGAGAGAGAGGGATGGTGGTCAGTTAGTGAGCCATGAATAATTGAATGTGCTTAATGGGAAGGGATATAAAAACTGAAACTGTTTGGCCGCGCTGCAATAGAGACCAGAAGGCTGAGCGCTCGTGTGTGAGCATGTAGAGCTGTTCTTCTGAGGACCGGTTTCACTGTTAGACCGTCAGTGTGGATGTTGTTGGTTCCCACATGCCTTCAGGCTGTGTGAGGGTAAAGCCTTGGCTTAGGGTTAGGTTTAGGATCAGCTCTGCGTTTGGGTGGGAATTATGCAGTTAGTGGTCATTTTTAAGGTTGGAGGAAGAAGCTCCATGATGCCAGTAGATCAGGGAACACGTTCACAAAACAGCCATGCAAACAAGGACGTTGGCTGTGATGGTGCAGTCCTTATGGCTTCTAAAGCACAGCAGTGACCCTAAGATCAATCTAGTATGAAGTGTTTAAAGTGCCATTACCCACAAATGCATTCAGATAATTTCAGTTTTCTGTGAAGACATTTTGTTTTCCTCTCTGTGCTGGTTAGTGTGTTTAGCAGTTTGGTGTCATTAAACAGTCCAGTTGGTTAGTGACCGTGGTCACAGCAACAGTCGCAAAGACACCTCACTCGCAGACCTACAGATGGAGCTTCTTTTTAATGTGAGGCAGCAGCACCTCGCTGGCCTTTTTAATGTCCCGCCTTTTTGAATTACCTTGAAACTAATCGTTTCCATCATTAGGGGTGTGTCCACCTTAACTGACAGGTGGACACCATCGCTCTTAATTGGAGTTATTGGAATGCAGTTTTTGTCCTGTCAGGTGATTTTTTTTTTTTTTTTTTTTTTTTTTTTTTTTTTTAAATAAATAATAATTTCCAAGGATCAGAAACAAATATAGTCAGCTGGTCATTTTTCCCACAGCCCTGCAGGGACACGATACCTTCACCGAACAAGATTCACATGTCTAACAAACAGCTTTCCAGTTCCTTTTATCAATTTTTTATTAATGATTTTCACTAATTTAAAGCTGCTATGATACCTTTTTTGGTTTTATGACACACTGTGAGACATAAAAGACGAGTACTTTGCTGTGTATTGTTGTAAACTTATATTGTTGTATAAGCCTTCAGTTTCAAGCAGCCCCTGAAAGCCTGAAATTAAGACTGAAGTGATATACGCTGCAGATGGTAATATCAGTTTACTCAGCAGCATTATCTTTTGTTTCCTCCCACTGTTATCAACACGCTGTTCTCAGTTTTTAAGCTTAGTGATTGGCTGTTTCTTCCTGAAATTTGTTGCTTATAACCAAACTGTGGAAGCTTGTGCCGTTCGAGCATGTTGTGTTTGTGTGTTTAAATGTTGCTCTGATGCACAAAAAGAACAACGTAGAAGGTTAGCAGAAGATCTGAAGCTGAGTGAAATGGAAGGAACGAGGTGGATAAAGACAGATGAGCGATAGCGATAGTGTAGGAGGAGAGGCCGATGGTGTGTGTGATCATTTTTCGTGTCTCTCACGACCGAGACGGAGCATGTCATTGGTATTTATGGGCTGAGAGACCTCACACTCTTTGCAACTGTTCTGTCAGAGAGCAGGAAGGGCCGGAGATTTGAAAAGACAACAGATGGAGGAAAAGCATGGAGAAAAGAAAGATCAGGTAGAGAGCAGCGAAAGGAGGAAGCAAGAGAGAAGAGGGGTAATGATGAAAGGCGGACCAGAGAGCAGGTGATGAAAGAAGGGCAAGAAACGACTGAGAGCATCAATGCTGGTGTTTCCTGCTGAGTCTGCTTCTTATATGCCTTTTCCCTTCTCTTCTTCTTTTACATGTAACGGCTGCATGACTGGAATAAGGATCCAGAAGTGCCATCCAGCTGGATTATGGTGATGACGGTGAAACCGAAATGTCTCGCAGCGTTCGGGAAGAACACCAATATTTAACATGACCTTTGACCTTTACCTATCACCTCCTGTGACAGAGCAACTGCAGGAAGACAGGCTGAGGCCTGCTGGTGAGTCCATGGACCAGGAGGAGGTGAAGCTCTGCTCTTCCATGCTCATTAGAAGATGATTTTCGACTGACGTTACACTTTTTGATTTGCTGAGCTTTGAGTTGCGAACTTCGGTCCCAGGTCATATTAATGATGGCGAGTGTCTGAACTGAGCTAACATAACCATCTGCTGACTGTGAGATTTGGAAAATCAGCACATGGCTTCTGACCCCAGGATTATGAGACTCTGCAGGGAAGCCGATGCTTAGTCAACTCACAGTTCACGGCTCCAGTGGACCGTTGGTGGAAATACATGACTAGTTTCACAAGATCTCAATAGACTGGAGTCAGCAATGATAACATGCAATATCTTTAATAGAGAGGGGCAAGCAAATCCCCCGTCAGCTGTGCTTTCCACACCTGCTTCTGGGAAACTGATGTTCTGATGTGCTGTATGGAGTGCAGAGTCCGGATTCAACTGATTCATTGAAAAACAGGAAGTTTAACGGACTGTTCTGACTGTCGGCGAGACAAGGCAATCTCGCACTCTAACCCGATCGTTCTGGTTTTAACTGTCATGGGTCTGAACCCCGGCAGGAGTACCTGACCGAACCAGGGAATGGTCGGCAGCTCAATAAAACTCTGTGTTTGGAGCACGCGAGGGCGAGGTCCATCTTGATCTCTGATTCAGAACTCGAAGAAGAAAAAGTCCTCTCCCCCCCACTTACCTCTGGTGGGGGGGAGGGTGAAGGGTACTTTTGTTTTAAGGTTTAGGATTTATTTTTCACACAGTAGGCTTTAGGCTGTAGAGTTGGGCGACTCTGCTCTGCGTAACTTCAGATCTGGTCCAAGTTCTTCTTTGCGTTCGGCCAGTTTGAGGGAGTTGTATCCTCGGCCCTGTGGCTTATTTGTGTCACCACTCTTTGAGTTAGCCTTTGGCTCTGCACTAGCAGTAGCTGTGACTCAGGCAGCATTTCATCCGGTGCGGAAGTTTAGCATTTAGACTCAGTGCTGCCTTGAATTGTAAATGCTGTCACAACTGTGACAGCATTTAGGCTAAAAGTGACCGTTGTCCACTGGGCATTTCCATAGCCGTTTTTCTTTTTTGTTTTGTTAGCCTGAGGTTTCCTAGCCATTAGCTTGAGTGCTACCTTTCAGACCTATTAGTCATGGATGCTAATCAGGGCCCAGGCCAGGGCAGTCCAGAAAGCCCTAACCGGGCCGTGGAGTATCTTCTTGAACTCAACAACATCATTGAAAGCCAGCAGAAACTTTTAGAAACGCAGCGGCGCCGAATTGAGGAGTTGGAGGTCCAGCTGGACCGGCTCAGCCAAGAGAACAAGGACCTCCGTTTGGACCGGCAGCCCGTCGCTCCTCCCCCACCTGCGCCTCCTCCCGAGCCTCCTCTCCCTCCTCCTCCGCCACCACCGCCGCCGGCTCAGACCACATCGGCTTCCATTTCCACAAAGAATCACCATCACCACAACAGCCAGCACCAGGCTCCGGCACAGCCTCCCTGCTCCATCCCCCTCCACCACCAGCATCATCAGGTGCACCACCACTCCTCCACCCACCACTCCCACTCCTATAATAGCACCAACAGCACTGCTCCGACTCCAATTCCAGTTCCCTCTCCAACCTGCGCCCCAACACCTCACTCTGTACTGACCCAAATTTCAGCTCCGATCTCCTCTTCAGCCCCGGCTGCTCCTCCCCCACCTCCGATTCCACCCAGGGATCAGCCGCGAGCCCACAGCCGGCTGACTCGCATGCCCTCCACCAGCACTGGCACCAACACCAACTTCGTGGAGAAAGAGAAGGAAAGGCTGGAGCGCCTGCATAGAGCCAACGCTGCCAACAACCATCACGCCCACACCCTCCACCACCACAAATTGTAAGTTCCACTGTATTTTTACTACAAGCAGGGCCAAAGGTAGTACGAGAAGATGGCAAACCAGGCAAAGAGCTGACGGTAAAATGGTGAAAAGTGCCTTGTAGTTCTTGAGATTCCTTTCATTTCATGGGGAAAAATAAGGGATGCCATATTGCCACAGTTATCCTGAGGGGGTGCACCTCCCCCAGCACATCTCTTTGTGTCTGTACAGATCACCTTTTGCCTTTTCTTTGTGTAATAAATGCTTTCAAATCTTGCAGTAAAAATCTTTTAACTACTAGGGAACACGTATTGCACATATGTTTTTATAATATGGCATCCTATCACTAAATTTTCAAACGTAACCTTGGCTTGAAGCCCGTCACTACATTGTCTGCTTTGCCAAAACTCGTGTAAATCTTTGGCTTTGATCGCTACTAACTTTGCTGCTTCTCTCACTCAGGTTTTGTGCAAGCGCTCTTGCTTAGTCTGACCAGGAAACATCTGTTTTGCTTGATTCCTTGCTGGTGCAGATATGCGAGCAAGCTGAACAGGGTTTACTTTAAAGGACTCAAACAAGTCGGAGAGGTGAAGTTTGCCACTCGAGCGTTCCCTCCTCCAAACCAGAGGTTTGTGAGACAGTGTGATTGGTGGGTGTACCGGACTGATAAACATTCATCCTTTTATCAGCTAATAGAGCTGCAGAGTGAAAATTTTATAAATTGCAGACAAGCGGGAGCGTGTGGGACTCGAGGGACAGATGAACTAAACAGCTACAAATCTCAAACACTGATAATTGGTGGAGCGACGACTCGAAAGCATTATGCAACCGATACTTTTGGAATAGGAGCGGTTGTTTGCTGAGAGGCCAGAAAGAAAACACTGTGTACTGTACTGATCACCATGGTAGCTTCCTCTTTTGATTTGTGCTCATATTTTGTTTTAATTTTGTCACCCTGAAGTTGTTTTTCGTTGGCCTGGCAACACTGTCTTGCGCGCATCATATCAGGAAGTGTTGAATGACTGCTCCTCGCTGCCGTCTGTGACTTTCGTCTCCGGTGCCGTAGGCAACAGGATGCGGGCTTGCGGCTGTCCCGTGTGTCCATCGGGCACTTCCTTCGTAGCTGGTAACGCCGAAGCATTGGAAGTGCTGGCCATGGTGATCTCTGTTGCTATGCAACTGTGGAAAACCTATTTGAAGGACAGCACTCTGGCTAACAGTTGAATGGTTTTCACCTCGCTCAGAGGAACATGGAGCATCGCCTTCTTCCCTCTGCAAGCACAGAGCAGCTGCAGGAGCGAGGCTCCCGTTAGACCTGCAGATATGAGGCTGGGGAAACGCAGTGATGACTCATGGAGAAAGATTTTATAGTACTATAGCTTTGTCTTATAAGCTCTCGTACGTGCAGCCATTGCACACAGAGGTTGATAGAGGGTGAGTCAGACTCTCAGATATGGGTTCGTGTGATTAATCAAAGTGCAGGGAAGAAAAAAATCCTTCTGAGCCCTGAGTCATGGGACGTTCAGGTGCAGCCGATATTGTGAGAAAAAGCCGACCTCAAGCTTGCAAATGATGTAACATGTGCAGAACAATGATGAAGTCTGACAGCAGCGGAGATAAGGCTGATTCGTTATGAAATCGCACAGCACAATCTGCTGCTCGCTGCCTCTTCGACTGACTGAGTGCGATCCAATAAATCCCACACTACACTGGGGTAGATTATGGCACAGAGGCATGACAGCATGTTGCAGAGCTGCCTACACTGGTTTCTGAGCGATTTCATTTAGGGCATGATGCAGCAAACTGCAAAACACCCTCACACAGATTAATCCTGCAGCACCTTGGGCTGAAGCGGGGAGAAACACGAGCCACACTAGGAAGCAGTAAATACTGCACAACATGACGAAGCAGTTGAAATGTTTCAACTGATGAGAGCCCGACTGCATGCAGCAACTTCTACATGTCGGTGTCAATTTTCATTTACGGTACTGCCAACAAATCTATCCACAATGTGTCCTTGCTCCAAGATCAAACACCTGCACGTCGACAGAAACGTAAAGATCCAAGAATGTCCGAAGTGTAAGTTGCATCAGTTATTTATCAGTTGGTTTGCACAGCCATACTAAGACAAAAATAAACCTCACCACAGCACATCACAGTTGGGCAACTGGAGAAATGGACCATTGATTGATCAAGTGCATCACCACTTGGTTTTTTGTTCTCAAGCCTGGTTTATGTGGTTCTTCTGCAGAGCTGAGAGCCCAATGTTATCGTGTTGAGCAAAAGTCAGGAGCCGGGCTTAACTGTACCTCTGCTGGGACATATTAGCTAATTGTTCTAGTATTTTATGCAAAGGAAGCATCAGCAAACCCCATTTGTTGGGCTAATGAGGCAGATTGGAAAACCTAATGCCTATTTGGCAGTACAAAAATAGTCAGCTGCACAGAGTTTGAGAGAACCTTGAATGGTTTTTATTAAAGATTGCTGAGGATTCTGTGAACTCATCATCTTCTAGTGCTGCATGAAGCGGTGGCCCCAAACATCTGTTCACATCTGGGCAGGGCCCGTATCTGAAGAAAAAGGCATGCACTTTGTAACTGCTTGGTTTACCCCTGGAGTACAGTATGCACGCTTGTACGTTCTCAAATAAATGGAAAGACAATCTCGGCTGATGGTGATGTTTTATTTTCTGTGCATTAAGTAAAGCTAAGTATTAAGTAATATCAGTTGCCAGAGCTCACGCGATGAACTGTGAGGAGGCCGTAACCGTAATCAGTGCTGTTCCATCCCATTGATCCACGAGGGAAGACTGATGGAGGACGGTTATGGTAATGAACAGAGAGAGAGATGTTGTTTCTGCAGTGTGGGTGTGGAGGAGTCACAGGAGTCAGATCTGTAGGATTCACATGGATGAAGAGAGGAGAAAGAAAAGAAACATAAAATGAAACGTGGATGTATCATCCTGTTCCCTTCTTTATTTAAAGATCTTTTGTTCTTGCTTTCTGGCCCACCTCGTTCTGCTATTAACCTGAGAATTGTACCTGGCTGATCTGGATGCTGACATGTGATTATGGGACTACTGCATATAAAGCCTAGTTTTAATGGGAGTCCTAATTGCCTCCGTTCTGCCTACATTGTGATCAGATCTTGTTATCTAAATTGAGTAGGAAGAGCTAGCAGATGCACCGACAAACAATTGTTCGTCTCAGGTCAACGCAGTTTTTTTTCAAGGGCCACCGAGGAGCTTCTTTTTTTTTTTTCTGCCTGTCCCATTTGGTTCTTTAGCTGTCAGAATTGTTGTCTGAAGACCAACAAGGATACCCAATGGATTTACTTTGCCAAATGGATCATCGTGGCATTGCCGTATTGGTCCATTTGATCGACCTTTGTTTTTATTATTTATTAGACATTAGTGAGGGATAGGAAAGGGAGAGAGAAAGAGGAAGGGAAAGAAAAACAGAAGGGGAGAGGGACAGTGAGAAAGGGGGGGGAGAAAAAAAATCTCCTGGATCACCTGTTGAGAGAAGAAGAATAGAAAACAACCAAAGCAACATACTAAACACAACACCATCGCATTAATCTAGCTGAGTGTAAACAGCAGTAAATACTAAATATTCAATGTTGTTGTGCAGCACGCAGGACAGACAGCGCACAATGTGCTTTGAAGTAGCAGCCAAGAAAGGTGTAATTTAAGTCTACGAGCAGTGAACACGCGTGTGCACACCTGTGTGGATCAGTGCGCTTGTATTCAAATGGTTTCCACATGTAATGGTCTGCTAGAGGATGTAGCGAGCCATAGCCCCGTCCCCCAGGGCATGAAGCAGGCATGGAAGAGATCCAGGCCCCAGACATCCAGAGGCCCCAGAGTGCGAGAGCCCAAGGAGGACCACCGGAGGGGCATCGTGCCACCCTCATGGGAAGAGCTGAGGATCCCCAGACGAGGCGTCACCCAGGAGCCACCGAGCAGAAGCTAGAGGGACCTGCACCGGCGTGCCCGCTGGCTCTGCCAGCAGCCAGCTGTGCCAGAGTGAACCAAGCCGCGGGCCCAGAGGCCGGAGCAACAGGCGCCAGGCCCCGCCAAGTAGCCACCGGGAGTGAGCTGGTACATACCTGAGCGCCCTGCCTCGGACACCAAGAACCACCAACGCACCGACCCCTGAGGGCATCAGTCACCGGCAGGGAGTGTGGTGAGGGGAGATAGGCCTTGGAGGGCCTGGGAGTTCCCAGAGAGGTGGAGTCTAAGACCCAACCTGACATATAGACACAGACAAACAGGCACACACAGACACAAACATGCATTCCCACCCTCATGCACACATATACAAACACTCAGCACTCACCCAACGTAAGGATTGACATAAATGGACATGTACACACAATCACACTCCCCAAACATACTCTATACCCTGGGTCCAGGTACCCTCGCCCCCAGAGGGGGAAACAGAACCCAGACCCAAGAGATGTTACCCTTCCCCCCGGGGTGGAGGCAAGCAGACCGTCCCAGGCTCCGCAGCATCAGGGAGGCCAATCGGACAGCTAACATCTCCTCCCAGCCCCCCCGCCCCGATGGCTAGCAGAGAACGGGGGTGTGTGAAGACCCCATACCTCCCTCCTCCCGCTCATGTGTAGTGTTGCTGCGTGTTGCTCTAAAGTGCATTTAAAACAGGGGAGAGCATGGTGCTGCTGCCAGAGAGCAGCAGGTGTTGGCACGGCCCCTCCCGAGAACCCTCAATGTCTACATGGATTTAAAATTGAGAGGTGGGCACCGGCGCCAGAGGTAGGTTTGAGTACACAGACCGTCCACTGGACGCCGTTAACGTGCCCACCCTCAAGGCCCTATATATATGTGTGTGTTATGAGAATGTAAGTAATGTGAATGTTTAAGTTGTGAGATAAAATTGAGGCACAGGTGGCCAGAAGGGGACAGAGGGGGGGAGATGTCTCCCCTGCACCCTTGTGACACACCCGCACCCCAAGGCCCTACCTGTGTGGGTGAGTGTGGTGGAGCGGGAAGAGGGAGGCAGCCGGGGATGGGGAGGAAAAGGAGGGAGGGGGAGGAGCTTTTTCAAAAGTCACTTTAAAAATACTGAAGCATGGGATTATACTTACTTGTGGACCCACATGTGGACAGCTGTTCACAGATAGTAGTTGTTTCTCTCACAGTTTAAACGTCATTTGAAGGTAGGAATGAAAGTCAGGCCGTGATTTCCAGTCTTAAAGGTTGTTCAGACCAGAAACAAAGCTGCTTGATTACAGCAAAAAGACGATGATTATTATTCGCTAACATGAGGCGCACGATGAGCCCACTGAAATAAAGACTTTGTATTGCTTTTTTTAAAACTGCATTAAGTCTCCAGATGTGTGATGTGGACCTGACTGGCCTGGAGCATGAGGTCCACATCACAGCCATCATCTGCCACTAACCACGAGCTAAACAGACAAAGATGAACATTACTATTCCTTCCACAGATTGAGACACATTATTTTAGATAGAACAGTAAGTGGATGGTAAATAGCACATTGCTTGGTACTTGGATAGCTCTTTTCCTCTCTGAGCACTCAAAGCACTTTTTACACCCTCTTTCACCCATTCATACAAACCCATACACAACACTTTATTCTATAGTTTTAAGTTTTCTAACTATCACAGTTTGAAAGTCTGTTGTTTGGTCCTGAGTGCTTGAAAACCATATCATAGTTTATAGTGGATGGCTTCTTTCGCTCATGTGAACATTGGCCTTTGATCTGAGTCTGGTCCCGCCGAGGTGGCTCTTCTATGTTGTGTGTTGATGAAGTGGCTGTTTGGTGTCTCCAGTGTAGAGAGTTTTAGGAGCGTCCTTTCCCCTCAGGCTTAGAGGGAACATGTTCTGCCCGGTGTTGTAGGGTCCTGATTACTCAAAGTTTGTGTTCCGGAGGGTGATGGGAGTCAAAGAGGAGGCAGTGGTCTCTGTGCTTCAGCACACAGGGGTTGAAACACCTAAGAAAGGATCTCCGGCCTGCACTGTACGTGGCTGACACCTGTATCGTAAACCACCACCTCTCTTCAACGATGGCTGTCCACGAGCACCAGTATACTCACCATGCTGAGTGCTTTGTGTGCCGCCGTCAAACAGCCGCACCCATTTGTGCTCGCCGTTATGGCACAGGAAGCTGCTGCGGTATTCTTCTGAATGATGGGTGTCGCCACTCAGGCGATATCTCCACAACAGCGCCGATGTAAGAAAAGTCCAAATCTATTGTGTTTTTACAAAGTCTCATCTGTTGTAACATCCTCCATCTGTGTAATCTGTACTGATGTATCATGACCGTAAAACCTGACAAGACGGTACACTCATGCATGCGTTCTTCAGGCGCTGCATGGCGATTATAATGGCGGCCTTACGCTGCTCTCAAACCATTGTCTTCTTGGTGCAAAACAACATCGGTAAAGAGTGTCCAGCTGAGTGTTGTCCTGTTAAAAACATGTGTTTGTGGAAGGGCTGTTGGGTTCCTCCTGTGTAAAGCAGGACGGGCGAGGAAAACCTCTTTAACAGGAAAAGAGCTCAAACTGAACCAGGCTCTGGAAGGAGCAGCCAACTACAGTGACTGACTGACATCACCTTGTGGCATTGACCTGGGTCCAAAGTATTTTTTCCATGTTTTTGATACTGTGAGAACAAAAAACAAACATGAACATTAACAAATATTTAAGATGTTCATTAAAATAAAAGTCTGAGATGACAGGAAGGTGTTACAGTGGTGGAAACGAGCCTGCAAGATTGTCACACAATAAAACGGCAATAAAGAACAAAAAAATGCCACGTTTTTGACACCATAACAAAAACGTTTTTCAGCTGAAGCGGAGACGAGAAGAAGAAAGGGCTGAGTGAGAGGGAGGAGGCGGGGCCACGTGGGTGCTGTGGTGTGTCAGCTCGCTGCCACGGAGCGCAGCGAGAGCAGGAAAGTGCAGCTGGTGCTGTAAGAGGTTTTAAAACATGTTCAAATATTCACAACTGATGTGGAATGAAAGATCTTTATTTGCACCCTGACATTATTACATCAAAGTTTATGTTAAAGACTGAGACAGTACAAGCAGTTTGTGTTATCCAGAGCACTGATCAGCTGCGTCTCCAGGGAGCTCGTTTCCACTGCTGCTGGACGCAGACGTGCTCGGCGTAGGTGAGATCCTCTCTGCAGAAGCAGGAGAGGGATTTCAACGACCGCCACAACATCAGTGAGCCAGCTCGGGGGAAACACAAGACGGGAAGGGCCGGGGCTGACTGGTTGGCAGCATGAACTTTCAAAATAAGAGCGCGTGGGTTGCCCAAATAAACCGATTGCTGTCATATTTTAAAACAAGCCACATTTTCAGATATCAAGTGTCTCTGTCGAGGTCTCAGTTAGTCGTCCTCGCACTCTGCTGTTGGTCACTTCCTGCTCTCGCTCACCCTCTCTCTCTCTGACCCTGTTTTTGTAAACAGCTGCTGACATACAATACAATTTTTATTTATACGTCATCTGGGAGGGATCATCATCAGACATCTGGTTCTCTGTGTGCTGATGATGATGGCAGGAGCGTAAATGAGCTCAGTCAGCAGCATCGCTTCACCGTGTGTGTGTGTGTGTGTGTGTGTGTGTGTGTGTGTGTGTGTGTGTGTGGATAGCAAATTAGCATGCTGCTATACTTGTGGGGACCAACAGCCCTTATGGGGACTAAATCCAGGTCCCCACGAGTTTGAAGGCATGTTTGAGGCTCAAAATGTGGTTTTAGTGTCAGGGTTACAGGTTGTGGTTAAGTTTAGGCTGAGCGTTAGGCATTCATTTTTGATGGTTAGGGTAAGGGGCTACGGAAAGCATTATGTCAATGCGATGTCCTCACTATGATATAAAAACGTGTGTGGGGGGGGCTCAAAAGTCATGACTCAGTTTTTTTCTAATGGAGGTGGATTTAAAGCACCTGATCAGCGCTGACTGTTGCCTGCTCACCCTGACCTAAACACATTTCCACCAGCAGCCGTAATAAAGACGAGGTTCGTTTGCAGGAGGTCAGTTCGTACGATCGCAGCGAGCTGCGTGGTTACAGTCTAACTGTCGGATGTGCTGCGACTTCTGTTTCGCATGCTTCCTCATCAACAGTGGAGCTAACAATCCTGTTATAGGAAAAGTTGTGAAATGGCTTTTATGACATTGTGAGATGCCTCCGTGTATCATCGCTGATCATCTGGAGTGATTTTGGTATCCTTCCAGCTTTTAAGGAACTATGTTTTTTTTTTTTTTAAATAATAGGCACTCTGCTCTGTTTCGTCTTTCACTCCCCTACAGATAAATCACACCTTCAGGCAGAGCGTTAAACTTGTCTGGATCAATATGTTAGAGCCGATCGAGGCTTCTTGATCGATCGGTTGTTTAGCGTGTGTCAGTCAGGCATGAGTGTAGATACAGCGCTGTGGGGGGACATATGATCTGTGATCACATGAAAGAAACTAAGACAACCTCATGATTCATGATTCGCGTCATATTTGACTCGAGTATTTTTGGGGTGTTTTTGTTTTTTTCACAGAATTCAGTGAACAATGTCTTTTTCACACGACTGTAGGTTTACTGGCCAAGCTAGCTCCACTCGACTCTTAGTGCGCTGTGAAACAACAACCTGTAAAGTGAAAAACGATGTTGTCTTTATTTTATTCCAAGGTTCATTTGAAAGAGTCGAGGGAGACGCTGACCATCTGGAGAAAAAGCCAGACAGTCTGAGGAACGATAATTAATTAAATCAATGCCAATAATTAAATCAAACACTGACCAAAGTCCTTGGCTGTACAAACCTGATCCTGATCTTTTATTCTGTTGCTCCACAGAAACGATGATCAGAAACAAAACAACAGGCTCAGCAAATCCTCCTCGTTTTTTTAGGACTATAGATTCGACACCATATTCCATCCACTGATTTTCTTCCCTTCAGTTGTTTGTATATATTATTGTGTCATCACAATAATATATGTAAAAGGATGAAACAGAAAGCAAAAACCAAACTAAAATGACACGATTATAAGGGTTAAATATTGAGCGTCTTGTTTTATCGCCCTGTTCTGTCTCTTTAGGACACATTTTATTAAAAACATTTCTGCATTTCATCAAAAGTCGGTCGTTTCTTCAAATCATATTTTTATAGTTCGAAATAACTTTTAATTGCATCACATCATTTATTAAAGCACTTTCAGTCCCAGTTCAAGTGCAGGGACTCGCAGAAACTCAAAATCTCTTAACGCCAAACACTTGTCCCCTCTGGCTCGCCGTAGACTGCACCTTACGCAATCTAATTAGAGCCTGCGTGTATGAGAGAGACAGGAGTGAGATGACATCATTCGTGGTGATTTATGGTGTAATCATTCATCAGCTGACCTGGACGTTGACACGCACACGGCATCTGTTCACAAAGCGCTCGCAGCGTCTTGTTTCTCCCTCCCTCCGTCAGCCCGTCTGTCTGTTATATTTGGAAACATGGAAATCAGACATGGAGCTGCTGCTGCTGGGGAAGGTGGGGTGGAGGGGGTCCAGTGCTGCACTGTCATGGCAACAGCTCGGTATCCAGAAGACGTGAAAGGAGAGAGTCAAATTTCAAAATAAAAGGTCCTGTTCCCACCAAGGCCCGTCAGTTCCTCACCTGAGTGTGAATCTGATGTGCTCTTCAGTAAAAGCACATTAATCTGTGGGCGAAGTCTCGTTGTAAAGACTGATTTCTGGCAGCAGATCTCACAGGACGCAGATGGTACAGGGAGGAATCTGGCAGCCAGCTGATGTAAAGATGTGACTTTTATTTTACAGCACGTCTGTCAGGCTCTCTGCTCAAAGGCGAGGCTGCAGACTTCAGACTGAGCCAAACAGAAGCCTTCAGACTGTGCGGTCAGCCGGTCGACACACTTATTGCTACAGATTTACTCTGTGCGTACAGAAGAAGGTGGCAGACGGTGCTTAAGTTAACAGTTAACTCTTTAAAAACATATTTCAAAAGCAAACGTTTGGTGCTTCTGAAACAACCATTACCAGCTGATGCACTCAAACAGAAGCATGCTAGCTGCGTGCTGTGCTGCCTGATTAACGTTAGGTTTTCCTATAACAGGAAATAATTCCTGAGCACAGTTGTTGCCATGGACTAAAATGTAATCAAGTACACAGTTTTGAAGAATTCTGGGATTTAGGGATATGATGTTAGGGAACTTTGAACTTTTTTCTTTGATTTTAATGGATGCATATATGACGCCTTTGAGTGTGCACATTGTGTGCAATGCTCACGTCAGCTTTGAAAGAAACAGATTTGTTCATAGCTTTGTTCATACAAGTCTGCATAAAGGTCTAAAGTTTTAATGAGCTCAAAGGGAGCATTGCTAGCTTATCATGCAAAGATGAATTTACTTTTCAGATGGAATGATGTTTGGATGATTGAATAAATCGTTAAAAACCTAAATTTCCCTTGTTGTGTTCTTCAAGTGTACCGCCAGAGAGCATAAATGATTTCTTTGAACTAATGTTTTAACACATACTTGCATCACTGTGTGAATACTTTTTATGGACTTCTGCTGCACAGGAGCTGGGCGGGGGTAGTTGGGGTAGATGGCGATCATACAGCAGTTAGACCAATTCAATTTGATTTATACAGCGCCAAATCACAGAACAGCCGCCTCAAGACACTTACAGTAGATCCTACAGTAATAGATACAGAGAAAAACCCAACAATCATATGACCCCTGTGAGCAGCACTTTGGCGACAGTGGGAAGGAAAAACTCCCTTTTAACAGGAAGAAACCTCCAGTAGAACCAGGCTCAGGGAGGGGCGGGGCCATCTGCTGTGATTGGTTGGGGTGACAGAAGGAAAACAGGCCATCCACCAGCCCACGTGTGGTTAGGTTCAAACAAGAAAATCATTCAGTGTGGGTGAAGATTTGGTCAGATCTTATTTTACAAAAGTTTTACGTCCCCGTTCATGACAGGCGGGATGTTTGAACTGCCTGAAGGATTCTTGTAATTTGAAGCACAAGTTAAGTTGGACTGAAGGATCAACGGGTCTGATTCTCATCCTTAAACGTCGCTCTGACTTCAAAACACATTTTGGTCATAACTGAAGAACTCCAACATTAATTATGACAAAGCTGTACACAAAAATCACATAGGATAAATTTAGTAACAACGTTTAATCCTCAAAAGGTAAAACTGCAAATGTGAACAGGTATGGTTGTAACCTGCTTCTGACTGCTCACCAGATGCACTGAACCAGATCACAGTGGTTCCCTGACCTGACACTGGAACTGTCACGCTTTTGTTACTGTTACAGTAGAGAATGTTTTTAATAAGCGCCCCATGTTTCAAATATTAATAATATAGTAATCCCTAAAAGCCCAGACAGCACTAAGTGCTCCGTTTCAGACAGTTTCGTGATAAGTGATCATCTATATATGGGCATCTGAGGCACACAGGAAGTACAGAAGCCCCACCCATGTATCTTCTTTTGCAAGGGACGGGCGATTAGAAGAAAGCTAGTCTAAAGGGAGGATTATTTTAAAGAGGGAAGCTTGTTTCAGACTGAAGCAGCCGGCAGGCGTCTGCTGTCGTTTTCTTTGATGTTTTCTGTGAATCTAGGCGTTTTCAGTGTTCCACATTTGCAGCTATTCTACTAATGACTGATGCTTTGAGAGAATGTTCTGAAATTCCTCTTTAACCAAAAGAACGATTTGTTCCAGTGTCTCCTTGTCTGGTCTGGGTGAGACATGATGACATGAGAAGTAAAGCAGACTTGGTACAGTAGAGGCGCTGCAGTGTGTCCAGATGGGTGTGTGTTTGTGTGCATTTTGAGGCCAGCGGTGCCGTATCTTCATTGTCACTGGTAGAAAATGTCTGCTGCTGTGCGTCTCAGTCTGATGACATCGCCAGTAATCCATCCACGCTGCTGCAAAACCCGAGAGGACGCACGCACTGCATGCTGGGAAAGAAGCTGCCAGCAGTCTCACTTGGTTTTGTTCAGTCTGGGAGAGAGCGAGTTTGCTCTTCCACAAACTTCTCTGGTGTCGTTTTTACGCCTGTACCTCGTTGGTTTCCTACGTTTCCCAGAATGCCTGTGGGCCCCATCTTGTTGCCTTTTGGATGGTACATGTGTGCTGACAGAGAGAGCACGAGTGGGAATCACACCCCAGTCTGTGGTGTTTTAGGCTGAGGTTAGAGTTTCTACTGTCAGAAGCAAGAAGCTGTTTTAATGTCACATTTAAAGGTCGTTAAACTCTTCTGGCCATGGCAGCGGAAACCTTTGTTCTTCATGAGCAGGAGGGGGTTAAATGAACTGCAGTCCCTGGCTGTTTAATGGACCTCAATGTGCTGCACTGATGTACAACTTCATAATCGAGTCACGAGACTAAATAGAACCTTGAATTTTCTACAAAATGTGACTCATGTTCCTGTGATTCAGATCAATTAAAGATTCACTGACATTATTATCAGATTATTATTATTAATACTGCCTACCAGTAAAAAAAAAACCCCAAAAAACAGTGTTTTTAAAATGCCCGTGACTTTTAAACTGGTGAATAGGTTCAGCCTGACATGTCTCATACGTGAAGATTGAGACCTGATTTGGAGCCCCCTATTGTCTGATTTAGGAGAGCTCTATGTCATCATTATAGCATTCAAACAGTTATTTGAACAGCAACCGAAGGGGAGGCGAGGTGATCTCAGCCCTGCTGCTGTACATGGAGGAAAAGAGAGAGAGCTGAAGTCCTGGGGTTTTTGAGTTGTTCATTATTGAATTCTATAAGATTTTGGATAAGACGCTTCATTGGTCAGATACAGCACGTGCACACAGCTAGCTGTTTGAATACTAGCAAGTCCAACAACTAAAAGATTGCAGCCAATGAGCCAAGCAAGCGTTCAGAAACACACACAGCTGTTCGAGCCTTTCAAAGGCTACAAAACCAGCATTTGGAGCAAGATGGCACCAACTCGCCCAACATTTGAGACACTAACTGAAGTCTGAGTGTCATCCAGGCCGTGTTTCACTTTTGCTGATTTTACCCTTGTTTTCAGCCACAGTTTATGCACAAAGACAGATCGGTCAGGCTTCTTCTTCACACAGGAGGTCAAGCAGGCCCAGGTCCTCTATCATATGGAAGGTTGGTGGTTTGATCTCTCCAGAGTACCAGTCTGTGTGCCAAAGTATCCTTGAGCAAGATGCTGAACTGTGATTGGCCAATGCAGTCATGAGAGTGTGAATGTTAGATAGAGAGTACCTAAGCCTATGAAGAAACCTTCCACTTTTTTAATTCAGCCAGAGTGCCAATGAAAACATCACTGCAGATTTTACCTGCAGTCGGTCACATGGCCTGTGGCTTCACAGGCCATGTGTTGTTTACAGTTACATTAAAATGTAACTGTAGCTCATGATGACCTAAACAAATCGTAATAATGTTGTTTTGCATCACTGCAACATGAGTTACATTGTAGGCTGAACATTTTATGAATATATTGATTAACACATTTAATAATATGGTTGCTTGGTGTCATAAATGTTTGCAGACTTTAGCGGGTCACTTCCTGTGTGATGCCTTCGTCACTTCACATTATTCTTTCAACTTTCACGTTTTAATTAGGTCATGTAAAAGATTTGTTTTGACTGTTTCACAGCCACGTTTGAAGATTCTGCTTCTCTCACACAGGTCACACGTTAAGCTGCTGTAGCCTCTTTACATTCACAACACAGCTATGGCAAGCCACTTTGCAGCCCACCCCAGCTCCTCCTTTTCATGGCGTGTCTGACTCGACCGCTCTCGACTCTGCTCTCTTCTGAACAGGGTTTTACTAACTGCTGCTTGAACATTGCAGTAACACCAAAGATAAATGCATGTCTGTGTCATCTCAGAGGACTTGACCTTGGAAGGTTAAGATCGTACAGTAGCACGGAGGAAACCCCAACAAGTTTATCTGAGTGTGTCAGAGAAACTGTTACTGAACCCATCCCAAAACTACTGACAGGATTCCAGAGGAAAATGACGTGCAACCAAACTTTATTGCATAATTAGATTCAAATAAGACTTGAATCTTTTCTGCAGGAAAACTGGGTCACTGCAGCAGCAGAGTCGAGTATTCTTCACTCCTCTATGTGAGAATAGAAGGAGTACAGTATATGTAGGGTAGTGCAAAATATAACTGCAAAGTAGATCAGCAGTTAGAAGCTCAGAGCATCACAGAGAAGTGCCCCCCCTACAGGCTGCATCACTCATGTTTTTTGTACTGCAGTAAAATAAGTGCTGCATGGTGCTGCTCTATTAGGGTAAAAGAAAGGAACATGGTCCACATTTGTGCAGGTTTAGATGTGATTTATTTTTTGCTCCTGCCAAAAGAACCTGGGGATGCTTGTTTCGTGTGATTTTAGTGACCCTTTAAAACTCTGTAGAAACTCTGGGGAGGAACAGAGTTGGCACAACTGAGTGGTGAGTGTGAGCTACACTATCTGCTCCTGTTCATCCCGGGGTTTGACATTTGCAGCTGCTGTGTGTGTGTGTCCGTGTGTGTGTGTCCATGTGTGTGTGTGTGTGTGTGTGTGAGAGAGAGAGAGAGAGAGCTAAGAAGCTTCAGCAGCACTGAGTGCCGCAGGCTTGTTGAATGGAGGTGCACAGTACTTAAATATCAGCGGCCTGCCATGCACCTGTATGTGTGTGTGTGTGTGTGTGTGTGTTAGCACTCAGGCCTGTGTTGCCACTGTGTCACGATGTGTGCGTGCCCTAAGTGTAAGTAAATGTGTGTGTGGGTGCGCTGCAGGGGAAACTGGGCTGGCTGATATGAATAGAAAGGTGATGAATTACCTCTCAAAGCCGAGCCGCAGGACAACACCCTGGAGTCCGACTGTGTGTGTGCGTGTATGCAGAGGTGTCTGCTGGCACAGGATGTATAGACAAAAGTTAGGGGGTAAGGTCGCTGTAGAGGGAGAAAGAAAGCACCTGAGAGCTGTGGCTTTGTCTTCTTGTCGTACAGCACACAGACCTACAATAAAGCAGCACTGTGGGCCTGGGTATTTGCTGCTGGGGCGTCCCATGTGTGCAAAGTTGATTTAGCCACTAAAATGGCTAAATGTATGAACTGGTACAGTTTAACAAGTAAAAAGAAAATACTGGAAATTTGAGGAAAAAACTGTTACATTTACCAAAAAATGTTTTTATTTTTTTCATTCAAGGAAGCACGTTGCTTGGACCAGTCGTCCAGGCTGACGCACGGCTCATCGTAGTGTTTATTTGTGCCTGAACGATGTGACTGGAAGGACGTACCATTGGTGCTCTGAAACCCTTTATGAGTTATTGGTCCCAGGAGTTACATTATTACTCTCATGGCAGCCTGATGGTAAGATGTGGTTCTCTGAATCAGAATCAGAAACTTTAGAATCAGAATCAGAAACTTTATTGTCATTGTCACGAGAACAACGAAATGAAGAATGGTCCCCGATCATTGCATCATCCCTAGCAATATCAAAATATAAATAAAACAATAAAATTCAATAAATAAAATAGAATACTTAAAATACTAATAAGATGTAACAGTAAAACATTCACATACATTCCCACACACATGCTTCAGACCGTGCATAGATTAACACAAGAGTGGCGTGATGGACATTTTTTTGTAGTATTCAGATGTGTTATTGCAGTTGGATAACAGCTGTGTTTGAGTCTATTAGTCCTTGCTCTGATTGCCCTGTACCGTCTGCCTGAGGGCAACAGTTCGAACAGGGAGTGGCCAGGATGTGAGGTGTCTTTTATGATGTTTTGGGCCTTTTTAAAACAGTGGGCGTTGTGTAGAACTTCCAGTGTGGGGAGAGGGCAGCCAGTGATCTTTTGGGCGGTGTTAATGATCCCTTGGAGTGCTTTCCTCTGAGCCCCTGTGCAGCTAGTGTACCAGATGCATATGCAGTAAGTTAGAACACTCTCAATGGTGGCTCTGTAGAAGGACACCAGCAGTCTCTGTGTGATGTTATTCCTCCTGAGAATTCTCAGGAAGTACAGTCTCTGTTGGGCCTTTTTCAGCAGCTCGGAGGTGTTCACACTCCAGGAAAGGAGTGTGGCTGATTTAAAATTAAAAACTTTTATTATTTTTTCATGCATGTCCAACATTTCACAGCTAAGGGATAGGGTTAATGGTTCAGTCCAAGGTGCCGTAAAGATCAAAGTCTCCTCTCACCTGCCACACTTTTCACATCCTTACGTATATCATTACTATGGCAACATGTACAGAGAGTCTGCCACCACGCAGGCGAAACTACTGCAAAAATTATCTTTGCTCAAGTTATGGGATTATGGAATGAGATCGCTCCTCCTCTTGATTTTAATCCAGAGTGCTTAACTTTTATTTTACCTCACTAGACTTCACGTCAGTTCAGCATTTGGTTTTACACAGAATGATGACTGATGATTTTTTCCCCTCCTTTGGTTTAGCAATGGCCTTAAGTTGAATGCCACAGCATCTTTAAACAGAGTTCTCTCACTTTGTGCCAGTTTGTCGGAGAGATTAGGCTTGGGTCAGGGTGTGTGTGCGTGTGTGCGTGCGTGCGTGCGTGCGTGCGTGCGCGTGCGTGCGTGCGTGCGTGCGTGCGTGTGTGTGTGTGTGTGCGTGCGTGCGTGTGTGTGTGTGCGTGTGTGTGCGTGCGTGCGTGTGTGTGTGTGGACTTACAGACGTAACCCTTTGGAAACAGTAAATCAACTGTGAGCAGCAGCAGTGGAGAATCTATTTAAAACACGCACACTCACTTACACATGCAGTCCTTGTTACCGTGACAACATGTTTCTTCATTTGCAATGGTTGCCCTTAACAACACTATTGGCATGGCCTCCTTTCGGGAGCTGCTGAAGCTGAAATGCAGCCTCTCTCACTCTGAGCGTTTGTTCATCCACCTTTTTTTGGCTCTGTTGTTTCTATCAGGGATCCTGCAGATTTGGGGTTAAAGGTCAGGACGTGGTGACAGACGCAGCCTGTGCAGAGCACGCCACAAAAACTGAAGCAACTAGTGTGTGTTTAAAGCTTCACACAAAAACACGCCATCATCAGAAAGAAAGCCGTGTGAGAACTCTTTCACCCCTCTAGCGCCCCCTACAGGCTGCAGGACTCCCTTCACCCCACTGATAGGAAGTGTTGGCCAGAAAACCATATGATCTGATTGGCTGTGTGGTTATTCTTAGATTATCTTGTGTCTCATACACATTAATCATACACACTGTGTTTGCCTGCTCACTAACCTGCCTACAGCCCGCTGCAGTCAGACAGTCCAAAGATGACCCTGTACCTCCTTTTTCTAATCACTGCTCCTTCGTGGTGAACATCATGAGTTAGATTAAAGATGTAAATTAGAATTTATGGTGTTCAGTGAATCCCATCTTGAAGATGGACGATAAAAAGTCTGCTAATACTTCATTACCAAGGCTGTCAGTTTAAATAAATAGGATTTAAATGTCTGAAATGAAGTGTTTGCCACATTTAGTCGACTCTTATTTCCTCTTCAGATGACCCAATGTAACTCCTATCACTGAAATATAAATTCATGGAAATCCTAAAGGCTGAAAGCTGAAAATTTAATCGAGAGACAAAACAAATATAACAGAGCCACAGAATACATAACAGATGGACACAGCCACCATGATGTGACTCACTGGTGAGCTGCTATAGGGGTGTATCGAAGCCAGAAATGACCATATTTGGATGAGTGGGTGAAAAGATAGCCAGTGTCAGCTGGCTAGCTTGGTTAGCAAGCGGCAACTGTAGATTATATGGAGTTTTCTGGTCTAACTGAGCACCTCATTCACCCAAACGTCTGAGAGGGGAAACAACGTTACCATGTGGTGGCTTTAAGTAGCCATTAGAGCAGCTACATTTCTTTATTCTTCAGCTTCAGAAAATGCTCCGCTGATCAAACATTCATGTTGTTTTTGCTCCAGAGCTGACCGGTTTGAAAGCTCTGAGATGTTGTGTTGGGTTCGATCAGCGGCTTCCTCCTCGTCTCTGTGGTTGACGAGTAACCACGTTTAATCGTACCGTTAACTGATGTCAGTTAAAGTCACTTATCTCTTCCTGTGTCCTTCATGTGAGCTCTCAGGACCGCTTTCACACCTCTCACTGACTGTTAATTGGCCAGAAACACTGGCTGCATGTTGCGGTGGCATCGTTGGAGCTGAGACATACTTTCCATGGGATGTGATATAGTAGATTTTTAACTTCCCACTGAGGTTAGCGACCTCTTTAATGGGGGAGACCTGTGTGTGATGGCAAACTGCCCCTTTACCTGATTCTGTCAGGCTGACAATCTTTTTCTTTATTCAAAGGTGCAGACAGTCATTTAATTAAATGGTTTTATGAAAATGCCTTATTACATTTTTTGTATGTGGCCCGCCACATGTGTAGTACGCTAAAGGTGGAGAAAAAGAGAACATATAGGCAAATATTAATTTGTGTCTACACCTTCACACTCAAAATACGAAGGATAGTACCTCTTCACCAAAAAAGAAAAAATGTGAAGGAAAGAGATAAAATAACCAACATCTGGATAAAACTTCAAATTCTTCCTCCTCACCTCAAGCCTCATCTCCTGAACTGAAGTCAGAGCTCTAACACATGATGCATTAACATGATTTTTACTCCCAGTACTGTTGCAGTTACTTATTGTGAGCAGAGCAGGCTACACAACAACAACAGCTGGTAAGAAGCTAACACTATGCCAGCTAGAGTATCCCTCTGATAAAGTTTGATGGCATTCTGACATCTTATGAGAAATTATTCGCATCAGAGTCATCAGTGTTAGAGCCACTTCAAAGAAAGTTTCACTGATGCCACCTAACAGTAGCTAACACTGGCTAACAGCGGCTAACACTGGCTAACAGCAGCTAACAGTGGCTAACGTGTAAAATATAAGGCGACTTTGCGCCAAACAGGTTTTCATAAGTGTTCTGCAAAGCATGTTTTACTGCACATTCATACAGTTTCATGTCATTGGGGCTCCATTTACTCCTTTATCCGGTTGTTCAGTCTGACGTCACTAGCCGTGTCTGGGCCTAAACTCCGCTGCAGGTCCATATATCAAACGATCAAGAGTGGCATTACTGAGAGTTGAAAAACTGTCTAAAGTCTTTCATCTTTAATAAAATGATCAGCGTTCTGCTCTACCAGGTGTAACAATTGAGTTTAACATCCAGGCATCCATGAAAACGGAATTTATGACATTTAACGGAGTTAGAAGTTAGCAGGGAGTTAGCTCGCTAGCTTCTATCTAAATACAATATAGCATGTCCTGACTGCGGGGTTTTGGAAACAAATTAAAACGTACAGCTCTGCTATCACTTCCAGCATAAATGAAGACAGAAAACTAAACAGCAGTGACGTTTGTAGGGTTACTGAAGTTGGGCTAGCTGGTATATAATGATGTGCTAGGTGACCGCTAGCGACACAGCTATGTTAGCATAATATAAACAAGCTAACTTTTTTTCCACTCGATAAAAGTTACCGTGAGTGTTCTCGGTGGTCAGGAACAAATGTAATCGCATGGCAGGATGCTGTAAAAGGACCAAACTTCAGCCAGGAGAACAACTGAGATAATCCATCCACAATACGAGGTTAGTCATTCATATACTGCTGCATAGGCTGGGCTGTAGTTACATCCTAAGGTTTTAAAGACTGAGCTTAAATAAATGATTAGTGGTAATAAAAGCCGAGGGAGGTCAACAGTGATCACTGACTGTTTTAGGAGCTTTTTGAGATCAAATAGAAGAAAATACATAACATTAAACATGTTAACAACACAAAAGCCATATTAAACGCAGACTACTTTAGACCCGGAAGTAGGATTCGTCGCGTCATCACTGAACAACCGGATTAAGTCACCATCATGTTTTGGCTTCTGGCCTTCATCAGGGTCATGGCCACAAGCCGAAATGCGTTGGTCAGTTAATAAAGTTGTTCCTCTCTACTTTAAGTGTTGCTGGAGTCCCTGCGTTGTGAGTTTCTCATCCTCTCCATGCACCTTGGAAGTAGGTGAAGTTGTGCAAGAAAGTTTTGCTGTGATTTTGCTCCACCTCGCAGGTGAGGACTGGTGAGTTCAGCATCTCTGGCACTGATCAGCCATGCCTGTTCACATTTGGGTCTTAGTGGGGAATGAAAAATGATAAGTACATCTTACCTGAGCCTTTATCAGCAAAAAGTAGATCTGTCTGCCACCACACAGCTGAAACTGTTCACATGTCAACGCAGCAGCATGACTGGCTGCTTTCAGCTGTTGTTTGGCTGTTTGCGGGCAGAGTCAGTGCAGCAGGAATCCTTGCAGGATTTGTTCAGTGTCCCTTCTACAATACTTCAGATAGAAATACAGTGGGGCAAAAAAGTATTTAGTCAGCCACCGATTGTGCAAGTTCCCCCACTTAAAATGATGACAGAGGTCAGTAATTTGCACCAGAGGTACACTTCAACTGTGAGAGACAGAATGTGAAAAAAAAATCCATGAATCCACATGGTAGGATTTGTAAAGAATTTATTCGTAAATCAGGGTGGAAAATAAGTATTTGGTCAATAACAAAAATACAACTCAATACTTTGTAACATAACCTTTGTTGGCAATAACAGAGGTCAAACGTTTACTATAGGTCTTTACCAGGTTTGCACACACAGTAGCTGGTATTTTGGCCCATTCCTCCATGCAGATCTTCTCGAGAGCAGTGATGTTTTGGGGCTGTCGCCGAGCAACACGGACTTTCAACTCCCGCCACAGATTTTCTATGGGGTTGAGGTCTGGAGACTGGCTAGGCCACTCCAGGACTTTCAAATGCTTCTTACGGAGCCACTCCTTTGTTGCCCGGGCGGTGTGTTTTGGATCATTGTCATGTTGGAAGACCCAGCCTCGTTTCATCTTCAAAGTTCTCACTGATGGAAGGAGGTTTTGGCTCAAAATCTCACGATACATGGCCCCATTCATTCTGTCCTTAACACGGATCAGTCGTCCTGTCCCCTTGGCAGAAAAACAGCCCCATAGCATGATGTTTCCACCCCCATGCTTCACAGTAGGTATGGTGTTCTTGGGATGCCACTCAGTATTCTTCTTCCTCCAAACACGACGAGTTGAGTTTATACCAAAAAGTTCTACTTTGGTTTCATCTGACCACATGACATTCTCCCAATCCTCTGCTGTATCATCCATGTGCTCTCTGGCAAACTTCAGACGGGCCTGGACATGCACTGGCTTCAGCAGCGGAACACGTCTGGCACTGCGGGATTTGATTCCCTGCCGTTGTAGTGTGTTACTGATGGTGACCTTTGTTACTTTGGTCCCAGCTCTCTGCAGGTCATTCACCAGGTCCCCCCGTGTGGTTCTGGGATCTTTGCTCACCGTTCTCATGATCATTTTGACCCCACGGGATGAGATCTTGCGTGGAGCCCCAGATCGAGGGAGATTATCAATGGTCTTGTGTGTCTTCCATTTTCTGATGATTGCTCCCACAGTTGATTTTTTCACACCAAGCTGCTTGCCTATTGTAGATTCACTCTTCCCAGTCTGGTGCAGGTCTACAATACTTTTCCTGGTGTCCTTCGAAAGCTCTTTGGTCTTGGCCATGGCGGAGTTTGGAGTCTGACTGTTTGAGGCTGTGGACAGGTGTCTTTTATACAGATGATGAGTTCAAACAGGTGCCATTCATACAGGTAACGAGTGGGGGACAGAAAAGCTTCTTACAGAAGACGTTACAGGTCTGTGAGAGCCAGAGATTTTCCTTGTTTGAGGTGACCAAATACTTATTTTCCACCCTGATTTACGAATAAATTCTTTACAAATCCTACCATGTGGATTCATGGATTTTTTTTTCACATTCTGTCTCTCACAGTTGAATTGTACCTCTGGTGCAAATTACTGACCTCTGTCATCATTTTAAGTGGGGGAACTTGCACAATCGGTGGCTGACTAAATACTTTTTTGCCCCACTGTATGAAACTGTTAAAGGCAGATTGTGTTTGTCTTTTGTGTCATACATACGTTGTTCCAGTGGTGCATGTTCATCTTAAACACAGCATCTCATGACACGTGGCACAAAGGCCTCACTTAAATTCGATTACACGATTAAATTCTGAATGTGAACATCTCTGATCGTGTATTCCACTCAGTGTGGAAAACTGGCTTCAGTGTGTAAAGCATGACGATCCTAAATGTTTGTGTTGGACTACTTTAAGTCAAAGCCTTCATATGTTGATGACTGAAGACGGAGTAACACACACACACGATAATACACACTAACGGCTGAGTCCCTGCATGTGTGTGTGTGTGTTATGACAGGCTGTTTGACATGTGGCAGTGACTCGGCGGCAGGCCGCCGTTAGATGAGCTAATGAGATTCTAATCAGATTAGAGCGGGCTGTAATCTGACAGAGCAGGCCGAGGACAGACAGGAGGCATGATGGGTAATGATGGGACGAGTCCTCGCTCTCCTTTAGGATCTAGATTTTCACCTATTTATACCCAATGATCATAAAATTCTGTCACTCCACCAGAGAAAAGCAACAAAAACATGCCTGATTCAAATATGGCCGCTCTGCCTTCAAGCTCGTCTGCTTGGAGCTGAAAGCCGTATTCAGACCGCTCGTATTTGTGATTTCACCCTGAAATTCAACACTTGAACTCAAACATCAACTTCTGTTTCAAGCTGACCAACTTTCACACGGAGGATCACGAAGGACGAGAGCTGCGTCTACGAGCCAGAGACTAAACAGCAGGTTTGGTCTACGGTGTCCACGGTGCTGGGCTGGATCAGTTCAGGAGTGACCCAAGAGCGTGCCATGTGTGTTTGTGGTGGTGGTTCAAAAAAATAATTCTCTATTGTAGAACATCAATTTATTCAATGCAAAGTCCTTCATCCAAACACAACTGCTTTCATGGGGACCAAAAATTGGTAATTTACTATACTTGTGGGGACAAACAGCCCTCGTGGGGACAAACAGCCCAGGTCCCCATGAGTTTGAAGGCATTTTTGAGACGCAAAATGTGGTTTTAGTATCAGGGTTACAGTTAGGTTATGGTTAGGTTAAGGGTCAGGGTTAGGCATTAATTTTTAATGGTTAGGGTAAGTAGCTAGGGAAAGCATTATGTCAATGAGATGTCCCCACAAGGATATAAATACACACGTGTGTGTGTGTGTGTGTGTGTGTGTGTGTGTGTGTGTGTGTGTGTGTGTGTGTGTGTGTGTGTAAACCCTCCTCTCTTTCCTCATCTTCTGGCCTTGTGATCGCCTCCTTCATGTATTTAACTCTGTAATAAAAAGTAATGGCCAATGAGCATAAAGATAGCAGCGTTACTTGTAACAAGAAAATGTTTCCGATTTAAATTTAATGCTTTGTTCTGCTTAACTGACTGAGTAATGACGACACAAAGCTCAGACTGTAGCTTGACATGGTGCAGCCGCTGTTTTCAGCATGAATTTATAACCTGTCTTATAAACTAACTTTAACGTCTCAGTTTTCTTGTTTGCTCATATGTGTGTTACGAACATTTTTAAATGACACATTGCTGGCAGCAGTTTGTATGAAATACATTTAAGATGCACATTAAAGATGAAGTAGTACCAAAGTTTACTCCTGTTACGCTGCGTATCACTGTTAATAAGACATTGGTGGTTCAGGTCTTTCTGTTGTTTTTGCTGGAATAAATGATTTTCCCATTTAATCCTTCAGAGGGAATTCATCAGCTGTGTCATGGCGTGATGATGTGACAGTGAAACAGTGTGAACAAGTCTAGCTGCACATCTGGTTAAGAGACCCAGTGGGACTTGTGTAAACCCCACGGGCCGTCGTGTTCTCCGGGCATACTGAGTTTGGTTCACTGATCACTGCAAAGAGTTTTCTGTCAGGCAGGTGAGGCTGTGTACAGAACATCACTACAGTCGTGTGAAAAAGAAAGTTTTTACAGGATTTTTATGCCTTCAGTGCATCGAGTAGTTAAAATGGTCGTACCAGCCGGGTCCTGATAACCAAACTTTCAGCAAATGTAACAACGTCTGTAAAACAGATGATTTGGTAGTTTACTGATCTGGTGTGTGCTAACAAATTACACAACTTTCCAAGGATTGGAAGACTGCTTGGAGAAACTGGAAAAAACTCAAGAGCTCCATCTCAGACGCTACAGGCCTCAGTTAAGAAATGAACACGAATGATTGTTTGCCAGGAGAAAATCTCAGCTATAAAAAGAACGTGACAGCACAGCTTAGGTTTGCAGAGATGCTTCTGAACAAACCGTAAGATATCTGGAACAATGTCCTTTGAACAGATGAGACCAACGTGGAGGTGTTTGGCCAGAACACCCGGCACCATGTTGGGTGAAAACCAAACACGGCGAATCAGCACAGACACCTCGTAGCAGCTGTCAGCACAGCGATGCAGGGCTCATCATTCGGCTTGTTTTGCAGCTGAATTAAACTGAATTGAATTACTGCTAAAGGTGTTGAAACACCTTTAGCAGTTTCCTGGATGTACTTAGTATTTTCACATGATGTTTTTAAAGTTTTTTTAAAGCCTTGCGTTGTACATTTTGCTGATATCATTTTGGTTTTGGAAACCAAGCAGCTGATCCAAGCACTGCATTGTCATCCATCACCAACTAGTCATTCACAAGGTCACCACAGCCTAATTAGTACGCTGCTTTATCCTGCGTTCTTCTCTAAACTGGACCTTAAGTGAGCAGTATTTTCTAGTGAAAACACACATGCTTGTTTCTGTTCGTAACATCGATGCCTCTGCATCAGATGTCTGAGTCTCCTGCACGATGATCCTGGTGTCGCTACCTCACCGACCGACCACAGTATGTGAGGACTCAGGGCTGTGTGTCGGACAGGGTCGTCTGCAGTACGGGGGCCCCACAGGGAACGGTTCTGGCTCCGTTCCTCTTCACCATCTACACTGCAGACTTCTCCCACAATTCCACCCAGTGCTTCCTGCAGAAGTTCTCTGATGACTCTGCAATAGTCGGCCTCATCACTGATGGGGACGACAAGGAGTACAGAGGTCTGACCCAAGACTTTGTGGACTGGTGCCAGCTGAACTACCTCCAGATCAACGCCAGTAAAACCAAGGAACTGGTGGTAGACTTCCGCAGGCACAAGCATTCTCCACTGCAACCACTCAACATCCAAGGTATGGACATTGAGGCTGTGGACAGCTACAGGTACCTTGGTGTTCATCTGAACAACAGACTGGACTGGACTCATAACTCAGACGCCCTCTACAGGAAAGGGCAGAGCAGGCTGTACCTGCTGCGGAGACTCAGGTCGTTTGGGGTGGAGGGCCCACTCCTGAAGACCTTCTATGACTCTGTTGTGGCTTCTGCTATCTTTTATGGTGTGGTCTGCTGGGGCGGCAGCATCTCTGCTGGGGACAGGAAGAGACTGAACAGGGTGATCCGAAGGGCCAGCTCTGTTCTAGGATGCCCTCTGGACCCAGTGGAGGTGGTGAGTGACAGGAGAACGGCGGCTAAGCTGTCATCCCTGATGGACAACATCTCCCACCCCATGCAGCAGACTGTGACAGCACTGAGCAGCTCCTTCAGTGGGAGACTGCGGCACCCACGGTGTGGGACGGAGAGATTTCGCAGGTCTTTCCTCCCCACTGCTGTCAGACTCCATAATAAAGACTTTAACTGATCAAGCACACACATCCACACATATGCAATAATACTAAGTGCAATAATCCTTTCTGTCATCGTTGTATTTTTAATCAGTTGTATATAGTATTTGTATTTGTATTCTATTTTTATCTTATTGTATATTTATTTTATTTTATTCTACTGTATATAGTATTTTATTCTATTCTGTACAGCTGTGTACTGTATTTATTCTTATTGTATTCTAATTTTTGCCTCATAACTTTTGCACTGTCCACTTCCTGCTGTGACAAAACAAATTTCCCACGTGTGGGACTAATAAAGGTTATCTTATCTTATCTTATCTTATTTCTGTGACCAGGCAATTTCCACATCTGTCACCCTACATGACTCAGCCCCCCCCCCCCACACACACACACACCTTTCCACTTGCACATGCTGAGTGCCCTATTCCATGCTCACACGAGCCCTTTGACATTTTGAAATTGCACGCTCCTGGCTGTACACACTCGCTCACTGAACATAATTATTCAGATTTTGAGGCTTACATAACAGCTGTTAAAACTGTGCTTTCTAAAGTCCGTCTATCTGCCCGTTTCTCTCTCTGTCTAATGTGGTTGGTAATGACTGCTAATACCATGTGGACTAGCTGGAACAGTCTTTGTACCACTGTCAGGACGTTATACGCTGGGCTTCTCATATCTACTGAGTGGCGTACAATAGAGTTGACATTTTGTCTCCCAGCAACATGGACTCTGTCAGACGCTGGAAGCTGTGTCACTGCCTTGTGTTTTCGTCACTGCTTTATCCCCTCGTGATTACTAGAGAAATGAACTGAGTGGCTGAAACATCAGTTTAACTAATACTGAACAGACCTGGGGAAAAGTATGTGCTGCCTTCCTGATTTCTTAGCTTTTTGTTTCAGATCTTCAAACAAATTTTAAAATTAGACAAATATATATATATATATATATATATATATGTGTGTGTGTGTGTGTGTGTGTGTGTGTGTGTGTGTGTGTGAGAAAGAAAGAAAGAAAGAAAGAAAGAAAGAAAGAAAGAAAGAAAGAAAGAAAGAAAGAAAGAAAGAGAAGTTGTGCCAAAGCATCTCAATCTGATTTAAGTCCAGACTTTGACTCTGCAGAGTCGAGTTCACGGAAAGTCGTCCAGATCCCGAAGGAGCAAAGAAGCCCAAACCATCACATTACCACCTCCATGTCTGACTGTTAGTGTGATGTTCTTTTATGAAATGCTGTTAGTTGTATGCCAGATGTAACAGGACTCAAACCTTCCAAATAGTTCAGTTTTTGCCACAGAACATTTTCCCAAAAGCCTCAGTGATCCTCCAGATGTTTTTTAGCTTTGAAGCCTTTGTGTTCTTTTTTGGTCTTGTCCTCAGTACCCTCACATGGATGCTGTTTTTGCCCTGTGTCTTTGTTATTTGTTGAACCATGAATGCTGATGGAGGCAAAGTGAGGCGAGCAGTTCTGGGTTCTTTGTGACCTCCTGGCTTTGTCATTGATGACCTCTTCAGATCGCTTTTATTCCCTCAGTAAATGAAATCATCATTCAAAAACTGCATTGTGTTTACTCTGGTTATAGTTGTGAGATGATCTGAAACATTTCATTGTGACAAATATGCACAAAAAGGAAATCAGGAAGGAGGCAGCACTGTATGTGTTATACATTAATTAATCAATTCCATATATGTTGTACACTTAGGGCAGCACGGTGGCACGATGATCAGCACCGCTGCCTCACAGCAAGAAGGTCCCAAGTTTGATTCCAAACCTGGCCGAGGTCTTTCTGTGTGGGGTTTGCATGTTCTCCCCGTGTTTGTTTGGGTTCTCTCCGGCTGCTCCGGCTTCCTCCCACAGTCCAAACACACGCAGTTAGTGGGGATAGGTTAAATGGTAACTCTAAATTGACCATTGGTGTGAATGTGAGTGCGAATGGTTGCTTGTCTCTATGTGTTAGCCCAGTGACAGACTGGTGACCCGTCCAGGGTG
Source organism: Rhamphochromis longiceps (assembly GCF_057381845.1). Taxonomy (NCBI): domain Eukaryota; kingdom Metazoa; phylum Chordata; class Actinopteri; order Cichliformes; family Cichlidae; genus Rhamphochromis; species Rhamphochromis longiceps. The sequence continues at coordinate 37,469,259 of NC_140576.1, read as the reverse complement.
TACCTGCCTCTCGCCCTGTGGTAGCTGGGATAGGCTCCACCCCCCCGCGGCCCTGACAAGGATAAGCATTAGAGTATAGTCGGATGGATGTACAGTAATACTTATGTACCTGTCTGTACAGTAGGTGGGCCAATCTGAACAAAAGCTTTGTACGTACATTGACACACACACAGCAGTTATTAACATCCATATGTTTAAAAAATCATTTATTATTTTAATAATAAAATACATTTTTTTGATTCTCCTATATGCTAAGCTCACTTCATCATCGCCCTGCGAAGGTGATTTTCTGTGGTATGTGAAACCACCAAGCAGATTTCATGTGTCGCGTTCAGCGTGTCACCGAATGACCAAAGATTTGTACCTGTGAAGGAATTTTGTTCTCATTTGAAAAATCTCTGCAGACCTGGTGAAACCTGCTCACAGAGCGGCTTTTTACTGTTAAGAAAAATAGTTAGTTGGTTGCCATGACAACACACGGTTTACAGTTGTTCAACTTGTTGGAAAATAACAGAATTACAAAAATAACAAAACATTTTTAGCTGTGGTGTTCCAGTTGTTTGCCTCGAAGATCATAAAAACAGATTTAATTTCTCATGCTTCAGACAAATAGTAAATAAACATATGTAATTATCTTCATGTTCACCTTAGTGACCTTTGCTGGCACGCTGCTGTCTTTCTCACACCACTGCATATACATTATTAAAGCTAAAGAAATGAGCAGCAGTCACATTCATCATGACGTCGTTAGTTCGCAGTAATTAGTAATGACTTAATTTGACAGTGATGCAGGATTATTGATCAGCAAATAACTGATTTCATTTCATTTATTTATTTATAAAGCACATTTAATAACAGCAGAGAGTTGACCAAAGTGCTGTACAAAGTAATAATCAAACATGACAGTAACATCAACAACAGGTAAGAACATTAAAAGAAAATTAAGATCAAAGGAGTTAGTAACTCTCATGCAGTATCGAAAGCCAAAGTAAAACAATATGTTTTAAGATGGGTTTTAAAAAGAGTGAGTTTCTAATGTGGAGAAGTAGATCGTTCCACATCTTCGGCGCCACCACCACAAATGCCCGATCCGCCCTATGAACCATCCTAGACTCATGTACGGTGATAGCAGCCTGACCTGGCTCACACTCTGCAGTGCCTCCCTCTCTCTCTGTAGGTCTCTGTGTCTCTTGCCCTCTGCAGTGTGGCAGCAGTATGGTAATGAATGGCTCCAGCTCGCTCTGCAGTGGTAGCAGCTCGCTCGCTTCGTACTCATACCACTGCTGCGTGGACTGGGGGGGGCAGAGAAGGAGAAAGATGAGGTGATTCATAAAAGACTTGACTGTTATTTTATCTTTTCTGCTGTAAACAATAACGTCACTTTTCATTTGTGTGAGGCTGCAGACTGTCAGCAGAGACTGCAGGAACAGTGGTTTGTGCTGCGAAAGGCTCGTCATGAGGGGTTCTGTATGGAGCCTGTACACTCACACACATACATCAGCGTCCTCACACTGATCTGAGATCAGAAACAGATGGAAGGTTTGAATGCTTCAAAGCCTCGTTGTGATAAAACCGTCTGAGACAGAAATCTTAAAAAGAGACGATCCTGTAAATATTTAGATTGCTTTGGCTTAAAAATAATCAGATCTAAGTTATTACTGTACATATTTGTGAGGCGCCCACACGCGACGCTACATCTAAGGGTAGATTTTCCCCCCGAATCACTGACCTGCTTCATTTCAGTGAAGCTCCCACCTGCTGCTCTCTGTGCTGGGTCCTACATACCACAGTATGGAGAAAGACTGGAACATTAAGAGAAATCATCATCATGATTTCTATACATGTAGAAATTTTCTGGGATAGCAAACCAGAAAACCAGATTACAAGTACTTCATCCAACATGCAGACCAACTGCAGCGAACGCCAGCAGGGAGACGCGCTGACAGGTAACATTATGTAATGTCAGGGTCACCAGGACGCTGCACTGAGCACAATGTGTACATCAGCCTGGATTTACACTGTACATCCGGCACTGTGTCAGCGTGTGCTTGCAGGCAGCGTGGCATACATCAGGCCTGCAGCTACACAGCGTGACAGGGAGCGTGCAGCAGACCAGCAAAGTGTCACCCTGTCACAGCGAGTGGGATGAAATGTGAGAAATACGACGTCAGCTCGGTGAAGCGTTGACGCAGCAACTCGAGCTGAACTGCAGCGTGCAGCACTGGGCTCCTTGTGGAACTGTTTCTGGTGTCTGTGCAGCCATCTTCACTGTGCTGGGAGGCAAAGGTTACAGAGGTGAACCTCCATGATCACAGAGTTCATGTGCTAACACATGGAGAGAGCTCATAGTTTTCATTTTTAACAAAGGGAGAGTTTATAACCGCTGACTTCTCACACGTGTCCCAACCTTGAGTTGTATGCAAGACCTCGACAGGCTTGGATTGTTCCCTATTTACGGTTCTGTGCAAAAGTTTTCAGTCAGAGTCATGTCTTTATATTTTGATGGGAAATAGGTGCAGTGATTTTTTTAAACCTCTCAAAACCTTGGTGGAAGTGCAGCTAATTTGCCTCATTAGCAGAGTTTGTACAGTTATGACCTTTGGCCTTCAGCACAGCATGAAGTGACTGAGGCAGCTTTCTTGTCCTTTCTTTGAGTTGTCTTCAGGAACAGTTCTCCAGGCTTCTTGAAGGACTTTCATTGCTCGTCTTTGGATGTTTCGGACTTTTGTACCACTCTGTGTCAAGATGATCCCCACAGCTTCAGTGATGTGGAGGCTCTGTGGAGGCCGGTCCTTGACTGATAGCGTTCCCCTCTGTGGTTTTCTGTCCTGGAATGCTTTCACTGCACTGCCAGTGTGTTTGGGATCATTGTCATGCTGAAAAATGAAGCCAATCAGATGCTTTGTAGATGGTATTGCATCATGTACCGTGTTCATAATTCTAGCAATTTTGACAAGCTCTCCAACACCACTGGCTACAGTTCAGCCCAAACCATGACAGAGCCTCCACCGTGCTTTACAGATGTGTTATCTTTGTCATTTTTCATTGATTCAACTAAATAAATGGGAACAAACACTGTGCTTTTGCAACAGGCTGCTTTTGCCCAAATTTACTATTTTAAATGAATTCTTTGCTAAGTTGTCTGTTATGTGTAGAGTTTGGTGCTTTTTTATGTTTGAGTGATTTGACTTAGAAAAAAAATGAGTGAAAAAAAGGACATGACTACAAACTACGTGAAAAAGCAGATGCCCAAAAACACTTTGAAAAACCTTACAGAACTCTGGAGAACTATCAATATGATATAAAGAAATGAGGAGTGACTCGAGAATGCTGGACGGACTCAGGCTGGGGTAAAGCAGGATCTGCATCTTAGGAGATGGAATTTAGTGACGGCTTCACAAAACACCTCTAGACTGGGAAACGCAAAGAGTTAAAGAGTAAAAGCCACCTGAAAGAATTATTAAAATGATAGAAAACTGGTTAGACTGAGCAGAGTAGATCATTATCTCTCAAAGCAACTATGCCTCAATGATGCGCTACTTAAAAAATAACATATATATAAATAATTCGTGTATAATTTGTGCTAATACAATTTTAACACAGGAGCCTGTGGCTATGAGTCGATTCACTTTTGGAGCTCAGGCGGCCTTTAGAGGAACTGCACTTCACATTTTCATCAGTTTCCCAGCCCTGAAACTTGCTCGAGCAAAACCTGATGACATCCTGTACTTTGTACTAGAGCACGTGACACTTTATCATTGTTAGCCCCGGATCCCAGAAACCAATCACGGTTTAGATTGTTCATTAGCTGATTAGTAAATCATTTTTATAGTAGTTTGTGTTGTTTTTAAGCAAATCCCCAAATTTAGTAGCAGATTGTTACATTTGGAACTTTGGAAAGTAAAAAAATTCCTGCGTGATTTGAGCCGTGTTAGCCTGTGAGCTAAAACTAAAAACATCAAAATGTCTTTGCTATTTGTAACATGTTTGTCCTAGTTGTGTTTAATATTCAGAACTGATCAAAGCTTCTTGGTAATAAATTTAGAATGAGAGTGTTGTGGAAACGATGCCATACAGGGTAGTTAGCAGAAAAGATGTTCCAGGTATCTCAGAGAAGCCTTCTGTGGACGGAGGTTGTCTCAGTGTGTTTATGGGATGGATCACATAAACACTTTATGACTCTAGCTGTATGTTGGGGATGGTCTGCTTGCAGAATTAACTTAGCATCAGTTACATAGGTCACAAAAACTGCATTCAGAAGAGGAATGAATGGTGACCGTGTGAATGTGAAGCGACCTGGTTTGAACGCTCTTTCTAGATGAAGTTCACTTATTTTCCAGCTTTTTTTAGGCTCATGATTTGAGTTCAGATGGACCGTTTAAAAGTGTTGAGCTTGTATTTAAAGGTGAACTCTTCCCGCCAGCAAAATGTTTCTCCTCTTTCTCATCATCAGATGAGATGACCATCAGATGGTCAAAGGACAAGCTGCAACAGTCCAAAGACAGACTGTTGTCCCTTTAAGAAATATTTAACACAGAATTTCATAAAAATTGAAAGAAACACAATTCGTGTTGCTTAATGTTTCATATTTAATTCACTTTGCCTGTACAGGCTCTTTTAGCAGATCTGTGTTTAAAGGGCAGACTCATCCACAGTGTGTGGACATATGGTGTGTGGTCCCCAAATGCTTCCACACCTATTTTTCACATGGTCTAGTGTCATGATTATGCATTCAGTGTGGCTCTCTAGATTTCTCTGCTTGTAAAGAAGACAAACAAGAATGATATAATATTAAAATGTTTTGATAAACATAATTTTTAATTCACCCATATTTTTCCACATCTTAAGTCATAATAAAAAAAACTGAAAGCCTTTGTGTGGATGTACAGGACAAAAGGAACATTTGAAAGCAGGAAAAGAAAAATATGCCCCGTCATCTCTTTAACCACCCACACACCATAATACATCATAACCTGTAACACAAGGACATGCAGACTGTTAACTGACAGATTGCAAAGTTCAGCAAGCATTTAGAGGAAGTTCCTTGAGGTTCAGAGCTCGAGGTCCACAACGCATATCCTTGCACCGAGCACTAAACCTGCACCTGCTACTAATGGAAACATGAAGTAAACAGTCAAAATGTGGCAAGAAATTAGCAGCCAAGCGACAGTAACAGTTATCGAGCAGGAAAACGACTGGTCGTCCTCTTCCCCTCTGAATATAGAGCGGACTATCTTTATCTGTGCATCATCCTCCCTCTCCTGACTCACTGTACACTTTACATGTACTGCTTTGATGCTAACCGCTAGTGTTACGGGCCGAGACTGACTGTGTGCTAACCATAAGCTAATACAGTGTATCTTCTAACTGCTAAGCTAACACTTGTGATTGAATGTTAGTGCTGTATGCTGGTATGATTAGTTATAAAACTATACTAACTGCTGTATGCTGCCATTGATATTGTGTGCTAAGGCAATGCTAACATGTTAAGCTAAGAATGTTAGTTGTAAGTGTGTGCTAATGCTATGCCGCTGTTAATTATTGTGCGCTAAGCTAATGCTGATAGAGTTAAGTGTGCTTTTTGCTTCCATATTATTATCCTCACTAGTTTGCTAATGCTGCTATTAATACTTTATGCTAAGCTAATGCTGATAGTGTGCTGTAATGCTGACTGTGCTAATGGTGTTTGTTTATCTGTGCCGTCTGTTGTTGTTGTTGTTGTTGTTGTCTACCTTTCTCTGTTTCTCTCTTGACTTTATTTTTCTCTCTTTTTTCTCCCTCTCCCCAACTCTCTATCTTTCTGCCTCTCTCTATCTCTTTCTGTCAGGTCTTATTCCTCCTCCACCACCTGTTCTACTACCACCACTTCTTGTCGTTCCTCCAACAACCCTACTAGCATCACCACTCCTTCCTCCACCTCCTCCTCCTCCTCCTCTCTCTACTCCTCCAGCCTACCTCCTAACAGCCACGCCACCTACCATCAGTACTGCTGTCCCGCGCGCCTCCGCCTGCCCAAGCCTCCCTGCGCCCTGCCCCCCGCCAAGCACCACGAGCAGGCAAGGTAAGGGCCAGAGTCCCCCCTCCTCAACACCCAGCCTCCCCACCCACTCTCTCTCAACTCTGCCTCCACCCACCACACTGCCCTGGTAGCTTCTTTACCCCCAACCCCAAGAGCTCATCCAGCAGCAGCGGTGAGGCCAGTGACCTGACGTGCACTCAGAGCGAATTTATACAGTTGTTTCTGCACTTCTACATCACCCCAGTCTGCACAGATGTTCCATCAAATCCATCATCCTTCCCCCTTATTTTGTGAGAGCGGAACAAGAATCGTAAGAAGCGAGTCTTTTCATAATCAAATGACATTTTTCAGACAGATTTGCCAGTTGCTCCCCAGTTTCCGTCTTTCAAATGTGCATTTGTAGCCTTTCTTATATTTATCTAATTACAGCCTGTATTCCTCTGGGATTGAAAGTGTTTGAAATTTCATCTTTGGCATTGTGATGTGAAACAAATAATCCGTTACTTGACACACTGAGCGGCAGATTGGTCGATAATAGAATAATCATTAGTTGCGGCTCTAACGGCTTTATTCGTAACAGAAAAATGCTAGATGGGATGCAAAAATCACATAGTTGTATGGAAATCATTTGTTTTTAATTAAGCACATTTTATAGCATGGTGTGATTTTCCACCTCTGTAAATTTTAGCGCACAGGAGGTGGGAATTTAGGAGCATTTTGATTGGCCCCCAGCCGACATGATGACGGCAGGAAAAAGATCCAGGGTCCATCCAACGTTATTGTTGTCTTCATAGTGCTGCTGACTGAAGGCACAGTATGGCTGCAGGCCGGCTCACTGCCTAAAGAACCAGAATAACGGACCTTGAATTATTTAGTTTTTTCAAATCTAAAGACTAAAGTTTGCCTGGATTACTTAAATTCGCTCTAAATGCATCGTGTTGTCACGTTCAGCCTCACCCGCTCCCTCGCCTCCCCTCACAGTACAACAGCCTCCCCCACTCACACAACCATTGCAGCACTGAAGGTGAAGCAGCCTCTCCAGCCGCTCCTGCCCTCTCATCCACCTTCTCCCCAAAACATCATCAGCCATCCCTCTCTTTTTCCTCGATCACCTTCATCAGCCCCCCACCTGCCTCCTCCTCCTGCTCGTGCTCCACCTCCTCCATGCTGCTCTGAAGCATCACATCTCAAAGCTGAGCACCATAAACAGACCAGTTTAAGAGCTAATGACTCACCAGCAGCAGAAAGGCTCTTTTTTACATTTTCACAAAGTTCACAGAGAATAACAAGTGAAATAAAAATGATAACATACAGGAGGTGAGTGTGTAGTAATATCAGAAAATCAAACAAACCAATTACACTCTGAAATAAGAAATATCTGATTTATAACATGACCGATCGCAGAAAGCATTTATACTCTTACATGTACAGTTTATGCAGAACATACAGCATAAATGACTTTGAACATCAGGCAGTAAACGTATCTCTAATCTAAATTTCTAATGTTATAATTTCACATATTTCTCTCTGACACAGACCTTAGTGTCAATCAAGGAGGATTCAGTCTCACACGTAGACGTCAGCCTGAGGCAAACACATTCACACAGTGCACACAACACGCCAAGAGTACCAACAACCGTCTTTGTGGTGCTTCCTGCAACAGGACGAGTCTCAAGCAGATGAAGACAAACAACTGAGATATTTGTTAAAGCAGCAGCGTGCAAGTTATTCAGATCACATCCACGCACACTCAGTATCATTAAGACCCATTAATCCCCTTAGTTTAGGTACTTTATCTATACTAGATGCATGTCTGTACGTTAGGACGCAGTATGTGGGATTATTACTCTGAAGTAAATAATCTAAACACACACACACACTCAATACAAAAATG